>NC_089596.1:87786210-88004896 GCF_019320115.1 Miscanthus floridulus | reverse complement strand
CAAGTACTAGGTGATGTCTTGACACAAGAGACATACCATGTGGAAAGGGAGGGGGATGACAAGGAGGACAAGAAGGAAGAAGAGGACAAGAAGAAGAAGAGTGTAGCATTTAAGGCTAGCTCGTCATCATCCAAGAACAAGGGCAAGTCCAAGAAAGAATCAAGTGATGATGATGATATTAGTGACATTGATGATGAAGCCATGGCTCTATTTGTGCGCAAGATGGGCAAATTCATGAAGAAGAAGGGCTATGGTGCAAGAAAGAGAAGAGATCACACCAAGAGCAAAGAGTATGTGAGAAGATGCTACAATTGCAAGAGCCCCGATCATGTTGTAGCAAATTGTTCCTACAATAGTGATAATGATGAAGATGAGAAGAAGAAGCACAAGAAAGATAAAATGAAAAGAAAGAGAAGAAGGAGAAGAGAATGATCTTCCAAAAGAAGAAGGGTGGAGGCTATGTAGTCACTTGGGATAGTGATGGTTCCTTGGATGGTGATAGCTCTAGTGATGATGACAAGAAATCTATCAAGAGAGCTCTAGCAAGCATCGCCATCAACAAGAAGCTCTCCATCTTCGACACTCCATCAACATGCCTCATGGCAAAGCCTACCAAGGTAAAATATGATGAGAGTGATGATGATGATGAACGTGAAAGTGACTATTGTAGGAATAATAATGATGATGATGATGAAGATGAGGAGTACACCAAGGAGGAGCTCTTGGACATGTGTGAGCAAGTGCATGCTTGCAATGAGATGAAGAGAAAGGAGTGCAAAGAATTACGCAAGAAAGTAAAATTTCTTGAGTAATCCTTTGATGAGCTCAATGCTACTCATGAGAGGCTAATGGAAGCCCATGAGAAGCTTAGCAAAGCTCACTCTAAGCTTGAAAAGGCTCACTCCTCTCTCATTGAGCAAGTCAAAGTGGAGGAAGCCATGAAGGAGCAAATGATCATATCATGTGATGTGGGACTAACAAGTGATCTTATTAATGAATCTATTTTTGTTGCTCCCACTAATACTTCTTGTAGTAATATCATTTCTACTTCACCTTTGAGTGATGGTCTCACTTGTGAAACCTCACTAATGGTGGAAAATAAGACCCTTAAGAAGGAGGTGAATGAGCTCACTCATGCCTTAGGCAATGCCTATGGTGGAGAAGCCCGCTTGCTAAAGTGCTTGGGTAGCCAAAGGTTTTCTCTCGACAAAGAGGGATTAGGCTATACCCCCAAGAAAGGCAAGGGGGCCTTTGTCACTCCCAAAGCTAGCTTTGTGAGGGACAATGGTCGGTTTTGCAATAGATGCAAGCAAGTTGGGCATATAGAGCAAAATTTGCAAGACTAACAAGAACAAGCTACCTAATGTATCCTCAATCGAATTTGATTCTTGTTACATGCTTTATAAGGGTGCCAACGGTGTGAATGCTAAGTTCATTGGTACACCAATTGTGGGGCCAAAGAAGAAGGCCATTTGGGTACCAAAGACCTTGGTGACTAACCTACAAGGACCCAAGCAAGTTTGGGTACCTAAAAGAAATTGATCTTCTTTTGTAGGTAAATTATAAAGCCAAAGGAAGGCATTGGGTTCTTGATAGTAGGTGCACACAACACATGACCGGTGATCCAAGAATGTTCAATTCAATCAATGAAAACAAGAGCAATGGGTTTGATAGTATCACATTTGGTGACAATGGAAAAGGCAAGGTCAAAGGGCTTGGTAAGATTGCAATATCCAATGACTTGAGCATTTCCAATGTGCTACTAGTAGAGAGCTTGAACTTCAACCTTTTGTCGGTAGCTCAATTGTGTGATCTTGGTTTCAAGTGCATATTTGGTGTGGATGATGTAGAGATCATAAGTGTAGATGGCTCTAACTTGATATTCATAGGATTTAGATATGATAATCTATACTTAGTTGATTTCAATGCTAGAGAAGCTCAATTGACAACATGTTTGATCACTAAGTCTAGCATGGGTTGGTTATGGCATAGAAGGCTTGGTCATGTTAGAATGAAACAATTAAACAAGTTAATCAAGCATGACTTAGTTAGAGGCTTGAAAGATGTCACTTTTGAGAAAGATAAGCTATGTAGTGCATGTCAAGCTAGAAAGCAAGTTGGTAACACACATCCAAAGAAGAGCATGATGAGCACATCTAAGGCATTTGAGTTGATGCACATGGACTTGTTTGGACCAACCACATACACTAGCATTAGTGGAAACAAATATAGATTTGTGATTATGGATGATTTCACTAGATATACATGGGTCTTCTTTCTTGTTGACAAGAGTGATGTGTTTGCAACATTAAAATCTTTTGTCAAGGGTATTCACAATGAATTTGAAACAACCATAAAGAAAGTAAGAAGTGACAATGGAAGTGAATTCAAGAACACTAGAATTGATGAGTTATGTGATGAATTTGGAATTAGACATCAATTCTTGGCCAAGTATACTCCTCAATCAAATGGGCTAGTTGAAAGAAAGAATAGAACCTTAATTGATATGGCAAGATCAATGTTGAGTGAGTACAATGTAAGTCATTTATTTTGGGCCAAAGCAATCAACACGGCTTGCTACTATAGCAACCGACTCTATTGTCACCCCATGATGGAGAAGACACCTTATGAGCTATTGAATGGAAGAAAGCCAAACATAGCATACTTCCAGGTATTTGGTTGTAAATGCTACATATTAAAGAAAGGCACTAGATTGAGCAAGTTTGAAAAGAAATGTGATGAAGGTTTCTTGCTTGGTTACTCCACTACTAGTAAGGCTTATAGAGTTTGGAATTTGGCTAGTGGTACGCTTGAGGAGGTTCATGATGTGGAGTTTGATGAAACAAATGGTTCCCAAGAGGAAGATGAGAATCTAGATGATGTGAAAGGCACTCAATTGGTCAAGGCAATGAGAAACATGGACATTGGTGAGTTAAGGCCTAGAGGGGTGATTGATATTGAAGATGACAAGAATCAAGTGCTCTCTAACTCAAATGTGCAAGCTAGTGGTTCTCATGATCAAATCCAAGCAAGCACTAGTGATGGCAATGTGCAAGATCAACAAGTGGCTAGTTCATCATCTTAACCAAGTGATCAATCAAATGCTAGCAATCAAGTGCAAGTGCTTCAACCAACCAATGTTGCAAGAGATCATCCATTGGATACCATCATTGGTGATATTTCAAGAGGTGTGCAAACTAGATCAAGATTGGCTTCATTTTGTGAGCATTTCTCATTTATGTCATCCATTGAACCTAAGAAGATAGATGAAGCTTTGAAAGATGTTGATTAGGTCAATGCTATGCATGAAGAGCTAAACAACTTCACAAGAAACCAAGTATGTGAGTTAGTTGAGAGGCCTAAGGATCATAATGTGATTGGAACCAAGTGGGTCTTTCAGAACAAGCAAGATCAAGATGGGATAGTAATAAGGAACAAAGCAAGATTAGTGGCTCAAGGTTACACTCAAGTTGAAGGTCTTGACTTTGGAGAAACATATACCCCGGTTGCAAGATTGGAAGCAATTAGGATCTTGCTAGCCTATGCTTGTGCCCACAACATCAAGTTGTACCAAATGGATGTAAAGAGTGCATTTCTCAATGGGTACATCAATGAGCTTATGTATGTTGAGCAACCTCCCGGTTTTGAAGATGATAAGAAACCCAACCATGTTTACAAATTGAGAAATGCTTTGTATGGATCGAAACAAGCACCAAAAGCATGGTATTAGAGATTGAGGGATTTCCTACTCTCTAAGGGATTTAAGATGGGAAAGGTTAACACCACTCTCTTCACCAAGAAGCTTGGAAATGACTTGTTTGTAATGCAAATCTATGTTGATGATATCATTTTTGGGTCAACAAATTAAGATTTTTGTGAGGAGTTTGGCAAGATAATGGCAAGTGAGTTTGAGATGTCCATGATTGGAGAACTTAGTTACTTCCTTGGTCTTCAAATCAAGCAAATGAAGAATGGCACATTTGTGAGTCAAGGCAAGTATATCAAGGACATGCTCAAGAAGTTTGGAATGGATGAAATTAAAGCTATTAGTACACCAATGGGGATAAGTGGAAGCTTGGATAGTGATGCAAGTGGCAACATGGTGAATCAAAAGATGTATCAGTCTATGATTGGAAGCCTACTCTATGTGACCACATCAAGATCGGATGTGATGTTTAGTGTATGCATGTGTGCTAGATTTCAAGCCTCACCAAGAGAAAGTCATTTGAAGGCAACTAAAAGGATATTGAGGTACTTGAAGCATACACAAAATGTTGGGTTGTGGTATCCCAAAGGAGCAAGGTTTGAGTTGATTGGATATTCGGACTTTGATTATGCGGGATGCAAAGTTGAGAGAAAGAGCACATCGGGCACATGTCAACTATTGGGAAGATCACTTGTATCTTGGTCATCAAAGAAGCAAAATAGTGTAGCACTTTTAACCACCGAAGCAGAGTACATTTTGGCCGGTAGTTGTTGTGCTCAATTACTTTGGATGAAGGCTACTTTGAGTGATTTTGGAATTAGGATCAAACAAGTGCCATTGCTATGTGACAATGAGAGTGCCATCAAACTCACAAACAACCCAGTTCAACACTCAAGAACAAAGCATATTGATGTCCGCCATCATTTCATAAGAGATCACCAACAAAAAGGGGACATTTGCATTGAGAGTGTGGGCATCGAAGATTAACTTGCTGACATACTCGCCAAGCCACTTGATGAGAAGAGGTTTTGCAAGCTAAGGAATGAATTGAACATACTTGACTTCACCAATATGTGTTGATGCACCCCCATTATAAGACTTGCCTCTCCTTCGAGCAACACAATGTATAAATTGATTGGCATGACATACATCCTTGCTAAGGACATGATTAGTGCATCTAGACATATGTCACATTTGAATAGGCTCATTCATGAAAATCAAATGAATTTGATGCTTGTATGTTACTACTATTGCTTGTATGTTTGAAATGATCTAATGGTAGCATATGACATGTTTGTAGGCTTGTAAACCTAGTGTTTGATCTATAAAATGAGCTATAAGTGTTTAACTCAACATGGTACAAGATAACCCTCATTTGGAGGTGTGAAGAAGCTTGTCCTTGGATCAAACCGAGTTAAATATCTTTTGCAAGTAATCTAGATTGAACCAAATTGAAAAATGATCCTCATTTCACATGGTTTCACCCCAACCTATCTATAATTTGAACCTATCTATACTTTAAGCCTTTGTGGTTATTGATGACAAAGGGGGAGAGAAACAAAGATTAGAGTGTGAAATAGTGTAGAGAGATAAGATATGACAAAGGAAGATATGACAAAGGAAGGGTAATCTTGAGCACACAAATAGGGAGAGCAAGCTCATGAACTTGTATGATGCATTTGAATGTGCATTTCATATGTTTGCTTGCATGACACAAGTTCTAAATTTCAACATCCATGCTTGTGTGGTGTATGCTAATTGTAAATTTGCATGATGAAATGAAAATCTAGTATGCATAGGTCATCTAATGATTTCATTCCCACAAATTTACAAGTGGTATCTAGCTATCAAGTGGTATCTAGCTATAGTAACTAGACTTATGTTCATCATATGGAAACTAGACCCTTACTTGTAATTTTGATCTCATGGGGTATTCTAGTTTTTATGTATGTCTAGTTACTAATGGTGCTAAGGATGGTATAATGGTGCACTTCGATTGGTATTACGCTTCAAAGGTCCATCTCTTATACCTTAGCATCATTTGGTAGAAATTGACTCCTATATTTCCTATCTAAGCATATGTGCAAAGCTACAATCCAAACTCTTAACACATATGTAGGGGGAGCAATTGCTACCATATGGAGTTCATAAAACTTGTCCATATCCTTTACACATGGTAAATATGCTTGGGCAAGCAACATGAATTCAATTGAATCTTATTTCATATCTTTGTATAAGGGTTGTCATCAATTACCAAAAAGGGAGAGATTGAAAGCTCTAGGTTGGTTTTGGTTAATTGATGAAACCCCAAGTGCTAACCTAGTTTATCAAAGTGATCATGAGATATGTAGCACTACTCTAAGTAATGAAGAAATGATGAAGATCATGACAATGGTGATGGCATGGTTATGATCAAAAGGCTTGAACTTGGAAAAGAAGAAAGAGAAAAACAAAAGGCTCAAGGAAAAGGTATAAAATGTAGGAGCCATTTTGTTTTAGTGATCAAGACATTTAGTGAGTGTGATCACATTTAGGATAGATAGCCGTACTATTAAGAGGAGTGAAACTCGTATAGAAATGCGGCTATCAAAGTGCCACTAGATGCTCTAATTTATTGCATATGCATTTAGGATCTAGTGGAGTACTAACACCCTTGAAAATATTTGTGAAAATATGCTAACACATGTGCACAAGGTGATACACTTGGTGGTTGGCATATTCGAGCAAGGGTGAAGGAGATAGAGATGATAAAGGGTCAGTCTCGCTATTTTTCTACTGACCGGACGCTGGTCTTAGGGGGATCGGTGCGTCCGGTCAGGCATGGTAGTGATGACCCGGCGTCGGTCATGTGACCGGACGCTGGGCCTCTGACTGACCGGACGCTAGAAGGATGCGTCTGGTTAGAGCTGATGTAGCTGTATAGAAATTAGGGTGACTGACCGGACACTGGCTGTGTCCGGTCAAGTACCACCGGACGCGTTCGGTCAGGTTTTGCCGTCTTTGGGAGCTCACTGGAAATGACCGGACTTTGGGTGTTCGGCGTCCGGTCACTTATGGCTGAGCGTCCGGTCATGTCATGACCGTTGAGATCAGACAACTCATGTTGTATGTAGGATGACACGTGGCTGCCATCGGGTGACTGGATGCTGAGCCCTGTGTCCGATCAGTAAGACCGGAGCGTTCGGTCACCCCGATCAATGCCCAGTGAAGGGGTACAACTGCTATATTTCGTGGGGGCTTCTATTTAAGCCCCATGGCCGGCTCTAGCTCACTTTCTTGCACATTTTCATTGACATAGCAATCTTGTGAGCTTAGTAAAAGCACTCCCACTCATCTCCATCATTGATCCATCATCTTTGTGAGATTGGGAGAGAATCCAAGTACATTGCTTGAGTGATTGCATCTAGAGGCACTTGGTATTCGTGTTGCGCTGTGGATTTTGCTTGTTACTCTTGGTGGTTGCCACCACCTAGACGGCTTGGTGTAGCGATGGAGGATCAGCACGAGTTGGTGATTGTTCATGGCCGCCTTCGGTGATTGTGAGGGGAGTTGTACCTTCCCCGACGGAGTGCCAAAAGGTAACTCTAGTGAATTGCTCGTGTCATTGAGTTACCTCACTTGTGAGTAGGTTCTTGCGGTGTCCAATTGTGTGGACGAGGTTAGTGAAACACCTCTTAGCCACCGAACCACCAAGTGTTGGTCGACACAACGGGGACGTAGCGTGTTGGCAAGCACGTGAACATCGGGAGAAAATCGGTTGTCTCTTGTCATTTGCATTCTCCCGGTGATTGGCGTTATCTTCATCTTGTGATTGGTTCATTCCTCTACATGGTGGTATAATCACCCTACTCACTCATTTATATTTTTGCAAACTAGTTGTAACAAGCTCTTTAGAGTAGCAAGTTTGAGAGCTCTTAGTGAGTAGTTGAAGGGTCGAGATGGCGACAAGAGGGGGGTGAATAGTCTTTTCTAAAACTTAAACGCGTCGGCTAACCGATACAAATGTGGAATTAAAACTATCGGTCTAGCCAAGACTATACCCCACTATATATGTTCACTAGCACCTTGCAAAGATAACAATTATGCAACAAAGGTGCCGGGCTAGTTAGAGCTCTCCTAAATAATTCTAGGAGCAAGGTTACACAAACCTATGCCACTAGTACTTTAAGCAACAAGGGAGCTCCTACATATGCTAGTAAGCAAACGCACAAAGCTAACTAAGCTTACTAGCAATGCTCAATAACAAGGCAACCAATGCCAAATTAGAGAGCGCAAATACTTAGCTACACAAACTAAGCAATGTGACTAACAAGGTTACTAAAACCAAATTAGCCACTCAAGGGAGCTACTTCTATGCTACACAAGCAAGAAGGTAATTAGCAAGCTACACAAGCTATCTAATTACAAGAGCAACTACACAAGCTTAATATGTATAAAAGTAATTGCAAGCTTGTGTAATGGGGATGCAAACCAATGGGAAGAACAAGGTTGACACGATGATTTTTCTCCCGAGGTTCACGTGTTTGCCAACACGCTAGTCCCCATTGTGTCGACCGCTCACTTGGTGGTTCGGCGGCTAATTAGCATCACCCGCTAAGCCCGCACGTCGGGCGCCGCAAGAACCTACCCCTTGAGTGAGGGTAGCTCAATGACATGCTTTACTAGAGTTGCTCTTCGCGGCTCCCGCGGGGCGAGCACAATGCCCCTCACAAGCACTTCTCCGGAGCGCCGCACAAGCTTCTTGCGTGCTTCGACGGAGACCACCACCAAGCCGTCTAGGAGGTGGCAACCTCCAAGAGTAACAAGCACCACCGGCTTGCAACTCGATCACCTAGTGCCACTCGATGCAACCTCATGATGCAATTGCACTAGAATCGCTCACTCACACAATCGAATGATCACTATCAAGTATATGTGTGATGGAGGGCTCCCAAGCACTCACAAGCATGGACACTAAGTCCCCCAAGGTGCTCAACACCAGCCATGGCCGAAGGCCACTTCTATTTATAGCCCCAAGGGCTAAACTAGCCGTTACCCCTTCACTGGGCAACGGTCGGGCCGACCGGACGCTCCGGTCGTGTTGACCGGACGCTGGACCTCAGCATCCGGTCGCCCATAGATGACCACGTGTCCCGGTTCCAACGGTCACTTGACTTGACCGGACGCAGCAGCTTCAACTAACCGGACGCTGAACCCCCAGCGTCCGGTCGTTTCCAGTAAGCTCCCGAGCATGACCGGACTCATCCGGTCGAACGCGATCGGACATAGCCCCAGCGTCCGGTCAATCTCCAGCTACTGCTACACTCCACGTCAGCGCGACCGGACGCAGGTAGGCAGCGTCCGGTGCTTTTGGATCCAGCGTCCAGTCACTTGACTGACGCTGGCATCACCTCCATTCTCTTCACCCTTGATCAAGTGTGCTAACCACAAGAATTTGCATCCGGCGCAATAGAAAGTAGGCATTCCATTTTCCCTAAAGCGCCGAAAACCCATCTCACCCCTGCAAACACCACCTCCTTTGTAAATGTGCCAACACCACTAAGTGTACACCATCATGTGTATGTGTGTTAGCATTTTCACAATCATTTCCCAAAGGATGTTAGCCACTCAACTTGCCACGCCACTCGATCCTAGCGACAATGCAAAGTTAGATCACTCGAGTGGCACTAGATGACCGATATGCAAACAAGTTTGCCCCTCTTGATAGTATGGCCATCTATCCTAAACCCGGTCATAAACTTCTCTACACACCTATGACCGGTGAAATGAAATGCCCTAGTTTATACCTTTGCCTTGCGCATTCCATTCCATCTCCTCCAACGTCGATGCAACACATGCACCAACACGATCAACAATGATATGATCCACTTCATATCATCACATGATCATATTGGTTCATCGATCTTGACTCTACTTGCTCTTCACCGTTGCCATCGTCCATCGGTGCCAAGTCTTGCTCAAGCTTCACCGCCACGCGGTCCATCACTCCAAAGCCTTCGACTTGCCCTTCACGCTTGCAACCGGTCCATCAAGCCAAGTCTTGTCTTGATCTTCTCCACCTTGATCACATGACTCAATGTCATGTCTCATGTGCATTTAAGCTCCTTCATCATCACATGTGTGAGCTTTGCAACATCTCCAAGCCATTTTCACCTTTATGGCATATGTTGCTCACACACATGTACCTGTGGACTAATCACCTGTGTATCTCACATAAACACAATTAGTCCACCTAAGTTGTCACTCAATTACCAAAACCAAACAAGGACCTTTCAGTAGTAACTTTGCAAGTTGTGTGACTAGTAATCATTGCAACTAGAATTGTTGGATAGGTGGCTTGCAACCCATATAGAGCTAGAGCAAGTTTGCATTTTGCTATTTGTCATACTAATCAAATTGCTCTAGTTGATTTATAGATTTTTAAATAGGCTATTCACCCCCCCTCTAGCCATACTAGGACCTTTCAGACTAAGTCAAATCACTGCAAAACAGCTGCCACAAGACAAACTGCCACTGCCAATTGAAGCTCCCCTTGACTCAAGTCACACTATCCATTTGACACTCCAGAGGCTTGGCCTCTGTTCCATACTCGTGGGCTTGGCCCTAAGTTCAACAATCACTACCCACTGACCAAGTGCCTCAACACTAACACACTGCTACGAATGGAATAGATAGAGTACAAGTAAGCAATATATTCACTAGAGGTAAGTGTGTCCTATTTAGAAGCAAAGCAATATAGATGAGAGAAAGATGTCGTGGCTTTGCTACCTACAATAATCGATGATACAGCACCCAAGCAGGAGATAAGAGGCCACGGGGCACCACACATCAACTGCACAAGGGTATGACAGAAGAGAATAAGCAAATCAGCATTCGGAGGTGGTTTAGGCAAAACAGCGAGCAGTTGGCGTGCAGGGAGGGATGCTCACCAAGGAAAGAGCGTTGCGAGCAAAAGGAGATGCCTGATGGCAAGCACACACAGCACACGAACATTGCAAGATCACTGAGAAGAGAGAAGTGCAAGCTCCAGCGAGTTCCAAGATGATGATGGCGAGCTCGGCCTCTAGGAGCGCTGTAAATCCTTCACGATCGGAATGGATGCAGGCGAAGGTGGCACTGACGTGGCTACGCGCTGGCACTACGAGGCCACAATGGCAGGATGGGAGCGCGGCGGGTGCACATGGTGCAGACGGGGGCACGCGCGAGTGGTCGGTGAGGCTACAGCGGATGGAGGCGTGGGCGAGCAGCTGGTGAGGAGAGGCACGGCGGCCGGCGGTGAGACCCGAGGCGTTAGGGTTAGGAGCGCGGTCGCCGGTGACGTACGGTCACGAAGCAAGTGCGTTTTGGAGTCAGGCGTGGGCCAGGAGAAAATGAGGAAGAAAAGGGAGCGGCTGACGACACGGGCCCACATGATAGAATAATGAAACACGCTTCCAAAATGGTCACCGAACAGGCACTATTGATGCGGTGGTGACATAGGCGATGCACCGTCATCAACTGTCCAGTGTACACTGTCAGTGGCAGTGCCCAAGGTGTTTTTCTGCTGCTAGCACTGGCACCGTCACATGAACTGTTCATGTTCGGTGGCCTATCCGGTGCCTCCCTGAGTTCCAAATTGAAGTTTGTCTTCGTCGGACCTACACCCAACCGAGTCCCAGCCATAGAGAGAAGCAACTAAACACTAGTTGGGATTGGTACGAGTCATCCTCACTCAAACTCTTATTTTCAAAATAATTTTGCCATAGGCTTAATTAATTTTTAAGAAATTAGGCAACAAAAGAGCAAGAAGACATCATGTGGCCACCACATAGGGGTCATAACTAGTAGGAGCGTCAAATGCAATGCACATGCAAGAAAGTAAATCCAGTTGCTTGTCAAGTTTGATCCAAGGTTAAGCTTTTTCACACATTTTTCGATGGTTATCTTAACCATGTTAGACAAGCCCTAAGTGCATTACTAAAATTTAAACATGTTTTATATTACAATGCAATACAAGGGTCAACACAAACTCATTTTTTAGTGAAGTAACTTAGGTCAAGCACATTGAGCTCATTCCTCAACCTACAAAAGGTAGCCTCATCGAACGGTTTTGTGAAGATATCCGCCAATTGATCCTCGGTCCTTACACCTTCTAGTGATATATCATTTTTAGCAACATGATCTCTAAGAAAGTGATGATGGATATCTATGTGTTTGGTGCGAGAGTGTTGAACCAGGTTATTAGAAAGGTTTACCGCGCTCTCATTGTCACACAAAAGATGTACCATTTCTAGAACTACACCATAGTCTAGAAGAGTTTGCTTCATGTAAAGGATTTATGCACAACAAGCACCCGCGGCAATGTACTCCGCCTCGGCGGTGGACAAGGCTACACTATTTTGCTTCTTAGAGGTCCAAGACACTAGTGATCTACCAAGCAAGTGGCACCCTTTAGATGTGCTTTTTCTATCAATTTTGCAACCAGCATAATTCAAATCAGAATAGCCAACTAGTTGAAATCTAGCTCCTTTAGGATACCAAAGGCCAATGCTTGGTGTGTATTTAAGGTACCTAAGGATTCTTTTAACGGCAACTAAGTGAGATTCCTTAGGATTAGCTTGAAATCTAGCACACATACATACACTAAACATGATGTCCGGCCTAGATGCGGTCAAGTATAACAAGCTACCAATCATAGAACAGTTGAGAGTTTGATCAACCAAATTATCTCCCTCATCTAGGTCGAGATGTCCATTAGATGGTATTGGTGTCTTGATTGGCTTACATTCATCTATTTTGAACCTCTTGAGAAGATCCTTGATATACTTTTCTTGAGAGATGAAAATCCCTTCTCTCATTTGCTTGACTTGAAAACCAAGAAAGAATGTAAGCTCTCTAATCATAGACATCTCGAACTTCTTCGACATCAATTCACCAAACTCTTTGCAATAGTCTTCATTTGTTGAGCCAAATATGATATCATCAACATATACTTGACAAATGAAGATTTCTCCATTAAGCTTCTTGGTGAGTAGTGTGGTGTCGATCTTCCCAATGGTGAAGCCTTTCTCAATGAGAAAATCTCGAAGGCACTCATACCAAGCTCTTGGGGCTTGCTTTAGCCCATATAGCGCCTTGGACAACCTATAAACATGATTAGGATATCTAGGGTCTTCAAACTCGGGAGGTTGATCAACATAGACTAGTTTATTTATGAAGCTATTTAAAAATACACTTTTAACATCCATTTGATATAATTTTATTTCATGATGAGATGCATATGCAAGGAGGATACGAATGGCTTCAAGTATTGCAACCGGTGCAAAGGTCTCTCCAAAATCCAAACCTTCAACTTGAGAGAACCCCTTTGTAACTAGCCTTGCCTTGTTTGTCACAACAATGCCTTGATCATCTTGCTTGTTGCGGAACACCCACTTTGTTCCAATAACTCTTGCATCTTGTGGTCGCTCTTCAAGTGTCCAAACTTTATTGAGGGTGAAGTTGTTCAATTCTTCATGCATGGCATTTATCCAATCCGGATCTTAAAGAGATTCTTCTACATTCTTAGGCTCAATGCAAAAAACAAATGAGTGATGTTCAATAAATGAAGCAAGTTTTTGAGAGCGAGTCATTACACCTTTTGAAGGACTCCCTATGATGAGATCTTGTGGATGTGCTTGAAGTAGAGGTGAATTTCTTCTATCAACCACTTGAGGAGGAGGTTGTGGAGCATCAACATCTTGAGCTTGTGCCACTATTTGATCATGAGAGACATAAGTATCTTTATTTTATACTCTCCCATCTTTATCATCATCTTGTGGCACATTTGATGAAGAAGGTGGATCAATCACATGTACTTTATCTTCGTCATCTTTAGGCTTGATGCCTCCAACCGAAATGTTTTTCATAGCCTCCCTCAATGGTTCATCTCCTACATCATCAAGATTCTCATGCGCTCCTTGGGAGCCGTTAGATTCATCAAACTCCACATCATATATTTCTTCTACCAAGCCAGTTGCATGGTTGAATACTCTATATGCTTTGGACTTCGATGAGTAACCAACAAGAAAACTAATATCACAACTTCTTTGAAACTTCCCTAGGTGTTACCGCTTCTTGTAGATGTAGCATTTGCAACCAAACACCTGGAAGAATGAGACATCCAGCTTCTTCCCATTGAGCAAGTCATAAGGGGTCTTGCCAAGAAACTTTTGAAGAAATAGGCGATTGGATACATAGCATGCGGTGTTGATAGCTTCCACCCATAAATCTTGTGGTGTGTTATACTCATCAAGCATTGTTCTTACAAGGGTGATTAGTGTCTGGTTCTTTCTCTCTACTACACCATTTTGTTGAGAAGTGTAGGTTGCAGAGACCTCATGCTTGATCCTGACTTCATCACAATGTGCTTCAATGTTTGTGTTGTCAAATTCTTTTCCATTGTCACTTCTTGTCTTCTTGAGCTTCACTTTAAATTTATTTTGTGCTCTCTTGGCAAACTTCTTGAAACATGCGGCCACTTTGGTCTTGTCATGAAGGAAGAACACCCAAGTGTATCTAAAATAATCATCAACTATCACAAGACAATAGAGGTTGCCTCCCAAACTCTTATAAGTTGTTGGTCCAAATAGATCCATGTGGAGAAGCTCTAGCACTCTTGTTGTTGACATGTAAGCTTTGGTTGGATGAGTGTTAGCAACTTGCTTGCTGGCTTGATATGCACTACAAAGCTTATCCTTCTCAAATTTTACATCCTTCAAACCTCTCACCAACACATTCTTTATTAGCTTCTTGAGTGAGCTCATCCCAACATGTGCAAGTCTTCTATGCTAAAGCCACCCAAATGATATTTTGGTGAATAAGCATGTCTTCAAGTTTGCATCTTCGGAGGTGAAATCCACTAGATATAGGTTATTGTATCTAAAGCCCTTGAATATAACTTGATCATCATCTTTCTTTGACACAACAACTTCCTTCTCGGTGAACAAACATTGAAAGCCAAGATCACACAATTGACCAACGGATAGCAAGTTGAAGCTCAATGACCAACTGGTCTTGAGATGCTCTTTCTCCAACTTGAGTTTCTTGTTTTCTTCTCTAAATTCATCATGAGTTGATAGCCTCTCAAGATTCTTCTCCATCTTGAGCCTCTTGTTCTCTTCTCTAAGCATCTCATTCTCAAGAGCCATGTCATGATCATTGTCAAGTGTCTCCAAGACAATTGAGTTGGTGGTTGCTAGCTTTTTAAGATCTTTCTTAAGCTTCTCATTCTTATTCTTGAGCTTGACATAATCATCATAGTTGTCGGACTCGACCACTTTCTTGTCTTTGCTACTAGAACCTTGCTCAATGCTCTCAATAAATAAGTCATCATATGATGTGGCTATATCAATCTTAACAACTTGGTTAGTAGCATGATGTGGTTCATTGGATAAATACTCATGAGAAAGCACAAGATTATCATGATTAACTTTGAGAGTGGTGTATTCTTCTTTGAGCAAGTTGTATCTAGTGGTGAGCTAATTATGTATCCCCTCAAGTTTATCATATTTTTCTCTAAGCTCCTTTTTAGAAGTTTTGAGCTCCTTGAGCTTGGATGACACAATTTCATTTTCTTCTCTAAGCTCGCCACTAGCTTTTGCGGCTATGTCATATTTTGCTAAAAGAGACTCATTCTCAAGTTTTAGCTTTTCATTTTTAGCTCTTGTCTTTCTTATGATTTTAGTGTAGTTATTTAGCAAGACAACTAGATCATCATATGAAGGTGATTAAAATTCTTCATCACTATCACTACCATTTTCATCACCACTACAATCATCATCACTTTGTACCTTTCGATCACCCTTGGCCATAAGGCATAGGTGTGTAGAGGATGATGGCGGCAGTGGCGGTGGAGGTAGTGAAGTCCCAATCACAAGAGCGGCCACCTTCTCCTTCTCATTATCACTTTCATCACTGGATGAGCAACTTGATGATTCAATGTCCGTGAGCCAATCACCAACGATGTAAGCCTTACCATTCTTCTTCTTGTGATATTCCTTCTTGTTGTTGTTCTTCTTGTATGGCTTGTTTTTCTTCTTCTCATCATCATCATCACTTGAGTCATCTTTCTTGTCCTTATACTTCTTCTTGTACTTGTCTTTCTTGGGCTTGGGGCTTTGATGAGCTAGATGACCAAGTTCTCCACAATTGTAGCAATCCATTTTGGAGATGGGCTTTCTCTTGCTACTAGTGAAGAATTTCTTCTTCTTTCCATCAAACTTGACACCATTCTTGTTGAACTTTTTGAGCATCTTGGCGGTTCTTCTCACCATGAGAGCAAGACTTGCATCATCGATCTCATCATCACTTGAGCTATCATGATCAACTTTCGCTTTTCCCCTTTTCTCTTGGCTTTCCTTGAATGCCAAATCTTTCTTCTTGGTGGAAGAAGAGCCATCTTGTGGAGTGATATGCATGTACATCTCATGTGCATTGACCTTTCCTAATATTTGAGTTGGCATAGCGATGGAAAGATCACCTTGATGAAGCACCATTGTTGACGGTAGTTAACAACCATTATAAACTATTAATATAACATGCATAAGGACATAAATATGATCACCAACAAAGGTCTAGGGGTTTAAACTAATAAATTCCATGAGTTTTGGTGAATTTGTATTTTCTGCAGGGTTTAACCATAAAACCGTCAAGGTGGACCTACATGTCAGATTTAATTGCGCTTATCCACCGCGAAACGGACACTAGAAGGTTCTAGAGGACACCAGAGGGTGCCACGCTGAGGTAGAGAAGCAGAGGTGGCCCCCACCTGCAGGTCGTCCGGCCCCTAGGCCCACCTGTCAGTCTTCACGTTGCAATGTCAGTTCCCCACCGCCTCCTAGGTTGCATTTACGCCGTTCCTTAAGTCAGTTTGATTCAAGGGCTCACGTTTGATGCTCTAGGCTATATATACCAGCCCCTACCACCCCCTAAGGCATCAAGTCATTTGAGAAGATAGAAACCCTAATCATCCTCAAAGCTCCATTAATTCTAGGGCATAGCTAGTTAGGTTAGGTCTAGAGGGAGGCAAGCAGGCTTCGCTTGGATTCCCGATCGTGTCAAGAGCGTGGTTTGGTATAATCCTTGTACCCCCTCTCTTCTGTATCTCCATTAGTTTTATATGCTTGCTACAATTGTTATGACAATATTAGTATTCACCTTATTTATGTTCTTTGTTATAATGTTCATCGTCTACTTTGATTATATACTTAGTAAAGTTAGTTTATCATTATGTTTATCCATAAGTTCGCAAAGTGCTCGCTCCAAAGTACACGGGGTGAGTGGTCGACATTGTGTAAGCGTGGTGCTTATACATTGTTTACCTATGGATACATCCTATATTCCAAGCCATGTGGTAGATCGCGGATATGACACTACCGTTGAGTCCTTTGTAGTCCACTCCCCGAATATAGGTATACAAGTAGGATCTAGTTATGAAGGAAGACAAGCTCTGTTCTTAATCTTCCTTAGTAATGTCCCTTATGTGTAGATATAAAGATGATCTTAGCCATGATTACTAGGTGTAATTACACTAATCAATGTATGCTTTGACTTGTAATTAAGAATGACTTAGGAATTATTCCTCTAATATTCTACTAGACCATGCTAATGCCATAGAAAGGAGTACTCTGAGTGATTTATCATCATCATTAATCAATACTTTTTATATCTCTTATCCTATGACTTACCCCTATTATGAGTAGAATATTGGCTATGGTTTACTTCTCCATCAATGGTATAAGTTATCAATACTTGTCCAAGCTAGACCTTCCCTGTGGTAAAATATAAATAACGATACCTAGAATACTCTCGGGTGAAGTGCTACAATGGTATAATTATCTGTGCGCTTGCAGATCCTTTTTTATTCATATATCTTTATATTCTTTCTAGTCACATAAAATGATAAAGAACTACTTAGTATCATTCTAGTAGTGATGCTAGGCAGTACCAACAAGCATCTCTGGCACCATCACTAGGGATGACAACCTAGTAAAGTAATGTTAGATGTAGGTAATTAATAGGTGGCTACTAAAACAAGTGACAAGTTAATAAATACCAACAACCATCACAATATGCCCATACTTGTCAATGGAGAGGACACTCAAGATCTTTCTCACAACATCGGATGGTTGCATTTGGGTGAGTCCAAGCCCATTAACCTCCTCTACAAGAACATTCAAGGGAGAATACATTTCATTAGCACTTTCACAAGGTGATAGCGTTTCTCATACTCACTCTTGGTTCCCTCATGGAGCGCACAAATGTCCGACCATAGCGAATGGGTGTATTTGTGATTCCGCACACAGTTAAAGACGTCCTTGCAAAGGCCTCTAAAGAAGGTGTTTCTAGCCTTTGCATTCCACTTCTTGTAGTGAACCTCATCACCTTGAAGGTTGGCGGGGTCCTTAGGTTTTGGGAAGCCTTGGGCGGTGACTCTATACACTCCAACATCTATGGCCTCTAGGTACGCCTCCATGTGAATTTTCCAATAAGGAAAATCATCTCCCTCAAAGACGAGAAGGGGTCCATCCCCGTGGGACATCTTGTTCTAGGTGGTTAAGCCTAATTTAAGGAGCACGAGGCTTTGATACCAATTGAAAGGATCAAGATGCCCAAGAGGGGGGTAAATTGGGCTAATTCTAAATTTTTTGCAATAATTACGTTCTACTCTTAGCCCATTTCACCCCCTTGTGCCTAAAAGTGATTCTATTGTTCTACTGCACAAAAGTTTTACACCCTAGGTTCCAATTCTTCTCTAGCATGCCAATTCTAAGAATGTAAAGACATGAATTGAATTGCTCAAATGTAAATGCTCAAAGTAAAGAGAAGGAAAGGAACGCGACAATATTTTCCCAAGGTATCGGAGAGTTGCCACTCCCTACTAGTCCTTGTTGGAGCACCGCGCAAGGGTGTAGCTCTCTCTTGATCTACGCAAGGATCAAGTGCTCTCTATGGACTGATTCTTCGACACTCCATCACGATGAATCGCCCACAACCACTCACAACATGACTTGGGTCATCCATAAGCTCTGTCGAATGATCACTAAGCTTCCAATCACCATCAAGCCGTCTAGGTGATGGCGATCACCAAGAGTAATAAGCATGAACTCTCACTTGACCCCAACCAAGCCTAATGAGAAGAGTGGATGCACACTTGCTACTCTCTATGCACTAATGAGGTCCTTAATCTTGGATTAGCAAATCTCAATCACCCCACTAGGCTCTTGCCCTCCCTTGCACACCAAATGGTTTCCTCAGCTGAACAAATGGGCAAGAGAACCTCAATGCACGAGATGGAGGGGTATAAATAGCACCAAGGGATGGAACTAGCTGTTACCCTCCAACTTAGCATTTTTGGGGGCACCGGACAGCAACGTGGCACACCGCCACCCCTTGTTTGGTGCCACAGCAACGGCTAGTTCTTGAACTAGCCATTACCAGGCTGGCACCGCCACCCCCTGGGCGGTGACCAGCCCCAGAAACCCCACTCTCTGGATAATTAGGGTGGTGGCACCACCATCCCCTGGCAGTGCCCTATCCGGTGACACTCTTAGCACAACATCAAAACCACGAGCCTTGGGAAAAATAAAGCGGTGGCACCGCCACCCTTGTGACGGTGCCCTGTCCGGTGGCTGCCTAGAGAAAAACACTAAAACCGCAGCCTCTAGAAAAATAGGGCGGTGGCACCGCCACCCCCTAGGTGGTGCACCGTCACCCCCAGGATGGGGTACACCACCGTGTCCGGTGCCACCCCCTTCATTCACCTCCATTCCAAGCGCCATTTTGAAACGTTTTCAAACTTCTGATGATCTTAGGCTTCATCTGAGCTACCTAGTGCTAGATTAAACAAATGTGCAGCACATTCTTCTCACTAGACTGCCTAGGTCAAGCTACCCATCTATGCCCCTTTATAGTACAAGTAAAAGAAAACAAAGTCCTAAAACTAATCTAAGTGTCTCTCAACGCCTAACGACACTTAGAACTAGTCTGTCCTTAACCTTGTCGTCCATCTTTTGAAAACAGAAACGAATTTCATCGGCAGGGGCATGAATGCCATAAGTGCCCAATCAATCATCATTACCATGACCTAACTTATAATGCCTCTGCAAAACACACATTAGTCACAGTAATCATGTGTCATCATTAATCACCAAAACCCAAATAGGAGCCTAGATGCTTTCACGAGAACCCACCTATATCTCGTAGGTGACAGGAAATCACCTGACTTCTATCGGTCTAAGCATGGCTAAGCATAAATTGACCTACTCATACTAGTAAAGGTCCAGGTATGTATATCTGGTGACTGGTGGACAAGGTAAGTCATGCAACAATGGTTTCATCCAACTCCTATAACTTAATGCACAGTATATAAAAGATAGACTCGAGTGCATTTGCAAAGAGAGAGGGTAGGAGGCTTAGAATGCTCTGAGGCTTGCCTGGGTCCAACACTAGGTTAGTGTTTGTTAGATGACACTCGCTTGGTGAGCATCTCCTGTTCTCACACTTGCTTAGTCCTTCCATCTTCGGGATAGATCCACCAAACACCATCTTCGGGTTCGGCTCTAACATCACATCCTTCCATCCTTCATGTGGTTCATCTAGCGTACCTAGATGAGATGCACAATGCAGATGTATGAATACGAAGAATGACAACAAGTGATGCATCACATAAAAGCATTCAAGACAAGCACAAGGTTACACGAGAATAAATAAGCAACTAGGGTTGTTCAACTAAACGTGTTTAACCAAAATAAGAGCAAGTTAAAGCAATCAACTTAAGCACATGCACAGCATCTGGATAGCAGCACAAAAGGCACTTGTTTTAACCATAACTAGAGTTTTAGGCATCCAATAAAGATGATCCTAGACTTTTTGAAAAGCTTAGGAAATTATCTATAACTTTGTTATTTACACCTAGATCTGATTTATTAGTTAACTAGGTCAAAAACCACAAGGAAGAAGAACTGCACAGCAAGGATAGAAAACTGACATGAACTTCAGAAATGTATATTTGAAGTTCTAGACATCCATCCAACATGATTCCTAACTTTATGGAAAGTTTATTAAGTTGTCTATAACTTTCTTATTATCATCTCAAGACGATTCAATAGTTAACAAGACCAACAACACTAAGAAGCAAATCTGTCCAGACTTGGACAGATTCTAGCATTAAACTTTAGGTATCTGTATCTAGAGTTCTAGACCACCAAAAGGAGTGTTCTTTAACATTTTGGAAAGATTATGAAAAGCACTACAACTCTTTTATTGTCACTGAAAGGTGATTCACAAGTTATCTTAGTCAAAAAGGCATATCAGTGTAACACTGTCCATAACACAAACAAAACCTGATAGGGTATTTGTAAAAGCTATAACTCCCAAACCAGTTGGCCTCAAATCATGAAATATTAGGACAACCAAGATAAGTAAGTTATCTACAACTTTTATATTCACCACATCTACAGCAAACACCATCATCAACACGTAAATATCACTACAACAAAAACTATACAAGCAGTCATTTTCAGCATATGTGTAACCAAGTCCTTCACTTGGTTCAACAACAAGATCAAATATGTACAACTAATTACATGGCTCTCAAACTACTACTAATATAATAAATTAGCATTAGTCATAGCTAACATGAAAAGCATATTAACATATCTTCAAAACATGGAGGTTACAAAGTGATACTTATCTCTCATTTCCATTTACTGGACACTCGTTTACCGAGTAGCAAACATAAGCAACACATAAAGAAAGGTAACCTACCCCAAGGTGATTTAGAGGCTAGTCTTCACCACACACAAACATCCTCAACAACCACACAACGATCATCTCATCCAAAGTAGAGCTAAAGCAAAGATTATCGACTTGCATAAGCAACATAATTATTAGTTGATTATACTAACATGAGAGCACACATATGTCATTCAAAAGCTCAAACCAACATCAACATAGTTCAGCCACCTCTGTACCTTAACGCAAGCAAGAAAGCACCACATGAATCATATAAATCTTTTCCAAACATCTCTTACTAGCTCTAAAGTTAATTCTTAAACCTATATAATTAAAAACAAGGTGGTGTGGCAAACATCTCATTTGAAGCTGAGATTTTTATGTGTGACAGAGGTTATCAAGATAAGACTACTTCACAAATTTTTACATGCCCAGGTTTCATAAATTAGTTATTACAATCAAAACAAGTTTTACATGCAAAAAGGCACGTGAGAACAAGATAAATCTATAACTTAACATTTTCTGTAAACACATGGCTATATTAAGGTTCCATAGGTCCTAACAACATCATACAAAGGTAGTGGAAGCACATTTTCTATTTTTACACATGTATATTATTTATAAACCATTTAACAAGCACTAAACAAGTTAAATCAAAAGCTCAGTCATAATACACCTAATAAACCTGAAATTTTTACCATAGCACAAGCATCACATTAATATCCTAGCATAAAAATTTCACTCCAATTGAAGCACTACAACATCATATATGATTTAAGCACAGAAAACCCTAACAAGGCATAAATATAAATCTACAACAAAAACTTTCTACTAAAACATGCTATGTTATAGTTTCACTGCATAGATCTACTCATAAGGATTCCAAAACATCTTCATTTACTATTTTATGATTTTTCTATGAATTACTATGTATTTTCAAAGTTTCAGCTAGATTATATGCATAAAAGAAAAGATTAACAGATAAAGGAAAACACTTTCTCAACTAGGCCCCTGAACTTTTCCGGATCTGATCGGCACTATTCATATGAGTGTAGGGTTTCACATCTGGAACCACAAAAGAGTTTCTGTTTCCATTTTACTCCCTCTCTTCTTCTTCTCGACGGAAAATAGAGCAGGGCAGCGGGTGGAGAACGTCAGGGAGGCCGGGACCCGGCGAGAAAATGTTCGGCGCTGGTAGAGAAGGGCCGATCGGGCTTGGACGTGGCCGCGCCTGGCCTTGACTGTGCCGGCTGTAGCCAGCCGCAGCCTGGCCACGGCAACAGGCGGCACCGACGCACGGAAACGACGATGGCCAGCGGTTGAACTCAGGCTAGGGTTTGGGGAGGTAGTCACGGAGTCGGAGGCAAGATCGGTGGTGGTGCTAGAGTGGCCCGCTGGGGTGGAGGAGAGCAGGGAGTGGTGGTGGCAGCCCAGAGTTCTGCTTGGGCGGCAGTCATGGCGGTCGCGTCCACACTCTGGCGCAGAGCGAGGAAGGGAGCGGGAAGAGTGAGCGCAGTAGGGCCAGAGTGATTGAGGGTGAGCGTGGAGAGTGCGGAGGCAGATGGCGCACTTGGGCGAGCTCCCCATCGAGGCAGCAGCACCGGCAGAGGAGGTGGGGGCGCTGCCCACACATGGACGCCACGCAGCCAAAACGACGAACACCTGGCGGGCGCTGTTCAGCACGACTTCGGGTCCAAATTTCGGCATATTCGGTTGAGATTCGGATCTTGGGTGCTATAGCAAAGTTTCTCTTCTCTGGCTAATCTCCCATCCCTATTAAGGGTGTACGGTCATTAGAGTTCTATATTAGCGGCTAATTAAACCCCAAGTTGACATTGTCAGTGACTTGACGAGGTTTAAGCCTTGTTCTGCTTGAGCTCCAATTACTTGGTCCAAACATGGTCAAACTTGATCCAACTTCTTCCTAGACCTTCTCCATGGAATTAGCTCCAACTCTTATCTTGGACCAATTCAAGTTGCTTCACAAAAACACGAGAACGTGACGTGTCAACACTTATTGCCATGTAATCTCAGACTTAGAATTATTTTGAGTAGGGAGAAAACATCAGTAGATTAAATCTCTGAGCCTCTGTTTGACTTGTTTGCAAGCTGATTCAGGGTATGCTCCAAAAACAAAGTTCGTTTTACTCCACTCAAACTATAACTTTTATTAAAGGTCAAACCCTAGAACTGGTACAGAAGCCACTCATTTTATCTTGGTCAAAGTAGCATCTCAATAAAGCTTAAATGGTTCTTTTTGTCCATTGAAGCACCTTATTGACACTTGCTCAACATGAACATTTCATAACTTTTGTTCATGAGTTTAATTAGAGTTGTTTGAGCAAGGTTGTAAGGTTTGGTTGACTTTACAAGTTTTCATTCACTTAACAAAGTAATCCAAGCAAGAATATTACTTGTCATTCCATTGACCTTTCGATCCCAAACTTCATGAAACTTTTCCAATGGTCAAGATAGCTTGATACTAAGGTGATGCTCATGAAAGATGCATGCTTAACTACTCAAGCCTACATTTGAAAAAGGTCAACATGTAAGCAAAGTATGTTATCCAAGTTTAAGTTGGGGCTCATTTTCATAGGTTTGACCTTAACACCTTCATCACCACTTCCAAAATTTTAGACTAGAGCTCTTGATCATCACTTGATATAACTTACTTGAGTCCAAACTCGCTGCTTAACTCGTGACTAACACCTGGGGTGTTACAAATCTCTAGGCAGGAAAAGGTTCCAGTGGCCGAGATACATTCTTCAATTCTACTATTTCCATTAAAATTATAGGAGTCGTAAATTTTTTTTGCTCAAATTCAAATTAATAAAAAACACGTTACTCCATCTGTTTCATGATACAGATACATTGTTTTTGCTCTGCACTTAGATATATACTATGTCTAGATACACTGTTATTGATATGCACCTAGATATACACTATGTCTAAATACATAGTAAAAGAAATATATCTAGAAAAGCCAAAATGTCTTATAATTTAGAACGAATGGAATATTAATTAAACGCTTTCTTAATATTCCTATCTTGGCCATCACGGTGCATTTCTGCTAAAGCAAGCGGAGGGAGGGCAGTAGCATTACACATCCCTATCACACCTCATATACAAGCCCAACAACCTATTTTAACAAAGTTGCCACCACCAACACTACAGACACTTCTTTTACACAAACTGAATAGAACCAACACATGAAGATAGCAGGTATGATATCCAACTTCATATCACTCATAATAGACATATTTGAATCTTACACAGACACTAGTCTATAACATGATACAAATATGAGGGGTTAACACTTCTTCATATGCAAATGCAAACACATAGACAACACATGACATAAAAAGCTTAAGGTTCATATATACAAGAGCAGATCCTAAACACAAAGTAAGTTCAACATCCACTAGCTGAAGATAACCAATGAGCTAAGAAGTCTCCATTAAACAACTTAAAGGAAGATACCTGATCCAAAAACTTACATCACATAGAAAACATCAAGCCTTCGAACAATATGGGTGAACAATGTCATCTAAAGATTCAAGGTGTGAAGTGACAGACTAAAGACCTGATAGAACGTAACTTGATCTTCACCAACTTAATAGACCCGAGAAATAAAAGAATACTACCTCCATCTCTAAATAAATCAATTTCTAGAGTTGTCTTAAGTTGAACTTTTTTTTAATTTCACCAGGTAAAGATTTATGACACCAATTATCTTACATTGTTCAGGCGCTAAAGGAGACCAATGCAAATGTCTTGTGCTATTGGGCAAAAAGTCTCCCCAAACGATAGCATATAGTCATTTTTGTGGGTCCAAATCTCAGTTCCCTTTTTACTCCCTCTGTCTTCAAATAAATCAATCATAGAATCCGTAACTTTATAAAAAGAGTAACAACATCTATGACATAAAATGAACATATTATGAAAATATACTCTATGATACATCTAATGATATTAGTTTGATATCATAAATCTTGATATTTTTTCTACAAATTCGGTCAAAGTTTAAAAAGTTTGACTTAAGACAACTTCAGGAATCTATTATTCAGGGACAGAGAGAATATCTTCATGATCCGTTATGAATGTTACCCGGCCAATTGACTTAGTAAATGCAATAATCCTTGCTCTTTGTGAGGTTTAAACTCTTGTAGAATTCGTCAATCTATTTTTTTTATGTACAATTTTGAACACTAATATTTTGGTTTAGAAGATGTGAAACAAATGAGGATGCTAGAGAGGGTAAGGTCCTTTTTGCTAAGCTGGCCAAATATCGATCCAAAAGTTAGCATTGTTATCTTTCCCCACTGTTATATTATTATTATCCTGTAATAAAGATCTAAAACCAAAAGTTAGTGTAGTTACCTTTTTTTGCTGTTACTATTGTCATTGCCCTATAAAGATCTTTAAACTGTATCAGTTGTCTCCAAACCGTGTGTAGTCTTGCTGATTTTGTCTCCCAGTCCTTTTCCGTTGGTACAATCTGAATTCCTTATCACACACATTTAATTTGAAGGGCACATCCCACCCAAACGAAGATATTGAAGATCAAGGGTGCAATTAAGTTGAGATTGATTGATTAGCACAGTACTCTTAGTTAGTACGCATGTTTAGCTGCATCGTTATAGCCGGTGATCTATGTCAGTGTGCAGCCATGCAGTGACCTCGACATCTCGCCGTCGTTTGCCGCCGGTTTGTGTTGCATGAATTCTAACCTCTCTTAATGAAGCACGTGTAAAGCACGCTTTCCAAAAAAAAAATATAGCACAGTACTCCATTAGATTAGTCCTGGTGGGATTTAATTCGAATGCAAGCTGCGCTACCTACGATTTGGGGGAAAAGGTCAATAATGAAGAAAGGTCGCTGACGTCAATGTCCAATACAGGTCGATCTCCTCTTTGCTCCGAATTACACGCAGCAAAGGCCAACGAGCCAACGACCAAATCATCTTCCAGCTGCATTTAAAGAGAAGGCCCAGGTCAACCATTGCACGAGTGGTCGAGTGCTGGTGCTGGGAGGAGTATTCTTCGGTCACCCTTTTCATACTATGCATACGCAATAAGCAAATAAGAGCCTGTTCAGTTCCAACCCAAAATCCCAAAAAAATGCTACAGTAGCCATCACATTGAATGTTTGTGGCCCGTGTATGGAGCATTAAATATAGACGAAAAAAAAACTAATTGCACAGTTTGATGGAAAATTACGAGACGAACGTTTTGAGCCTAATTAGTACATGTTTGAACACTAATTGCCAAATAAAAACAAAAGTGCTACAGTAGCCTAAAATTCCAACTTCTTGAAACTAAACACGGCGTAAAGCAATGGTCATCACCACTGAAGTGCCTTTAAAGAGCACAGAAGGACGCAGCAAGAGCAGAGAAGTGCCTAAGCATTAGCAACTGTACGTTAGCGACCAAAATTAGCGATTTGGCATCAACAGGAACCTTCCTCAGCTAGCCATGCACAGCCTTCTTCCGCTCCTTCTCCTCGGCTGGTGGTGTCTCCGCCTCACCGCAACAACTAACAACGACAACCTAAAGTTCTACATCACCACCGAGTGCTCGAACAACATGAACTACACGCGCGGCAGCGCGTTCCAGGCCAACCTCGACGCGATCCTCTCCTCCCTCCCAGACGCCGCAGCCGCGTCCTCTGGGTTCGCCGAGAACACCACCGGCGCCGCCGCGCCGGACAAGGCGTACGGCCTCGCGCAGTGCCGTGGCGACGTTGGCGCGTCGGACTGCCGCTCCTGCCTCAACGACACGGCGCATGAGATGGCCAGCGCGTGCCCGGGCCAGAAGAACGCCATGCTCATCTACGAAGGCTGCATGCTGCGCTACTCCAACGCCAGCTTCTTCGGCGACCCCTACACGTCCAACCCGATCTTCCAGCTGGCGAACGACGAGAACGTGACGCAGCCGGAGCGGTTCATGTCGCTGCTCGGCGTGCTGATGAGCAACCTCACCAGGGAGGCCGCCTACGGGTCCCCGCGCAGGTTCGCAGCCGGCGAGGTCCAGCAAACAAGCTTCGTGACGCTCTATGGCTTGGCCCAGTGCACGCGGGACACAAGCGCGGGAAACTGCATGCTGTGCCTCGCCATTCTCGTCGATGCGATCCCCAAGTGCTGTAACGGGAAGCAGGGCGGCCGGATCTTCTCGCCGATCTGCCAGCTCCGGTTCGAGATTTACCCGTTCTACGACCCCCTGGCCGCCCAGCCGGCCATGTCACCAGCGCCGGCGCCACGAAGTGGGCCAGTCAACGGCAGCGACCTTCCCGGCCCACAAAACACTGGTAAGTTGAACTACCACTACAGTGGCCTTGCCAGTGGACTGTGGACTCCAAATTATGCGTGTGGCTCTAGCGAAGTCCAGGACTGGCCCAGCTGGGCCCCGTCACTATCGTTGGGCCCTCGCCAGCCAGCCCATCAATCAAATGGTAGAAGTCGTAATCCTATTGACTCCGCAAGAGCGCACGCAGTCACGCACTGCCCCTGCTGGTGCGTCGGTGCACCTAGACCTAGAAATGGAAGTCACACTCCTGTCCAATAAGATATTTTGACTTTTCTAAATACATTATTTCTGTTATGCACTTAAATTCATATGCATGTGTACTAGAAGACAAAATTCCTGAAATTTTGTTTTGTAGTTCACATACAAGTGAAATTTGTTATTTTCGTATGATTTTTTTTTTCCAAAAATGGTTTTACATCTCAACTTTGCATGTGACCACATATGTCAATGAACTATAGATATGCCAAGTTTCAAATTCTTTTGAGTTATACAAGTGCATTTTGAATTGGTTTTCATGTTTTCACCAAAAATGTGGTTCCCATCATATATTTCCACTAGTTAGCTAACAACTAGTTGAAGGCTTGACAAAAAAAAAATAACATTCATGTTTGAATATACTAGGGCTAGTTTTAGATAATTTTTAGCTAGCTAGCAATTAGCTCTGGCATCTAGACAGATCCTTACTCTCAATACGTATGGATTGGAGGGGGTTTTCTTCTATGTAAATATGCCCAAAAGAGGTCAAGAAATCATCTGATCTAACTTCAGTTTGTTCAAAAAGCATGTTAGTCATTACGATGTCATTTATCACCAAATCACGAAAATAGTATTAGAAACCCACAAAATTTGTTTCCAAATGCTTTAAAGAGTCGTGTCTAATTGGTAAAGTATAACAATTTCCCGTCAATCTACAATCCGTTTCATTGTATTGTCTAATAATGAGGAAAGTGTAATTTGAATGCACGGTGGACTTGCCTTCCATCCAGATCCAAATAATGTTCTATGGCTTTCCATATATAGTTGTCAACTAGTTTATTACAAATGCTGTTAAAAGCACGATGGTTTCAGTAGTTTGGTTCAAAAGATGAGTGATTCTAGGTGAAGGTTGATGAAAGAGCTTCTGTTCTGATTAAGCTCCGTCGGTGCAGGAAGTAATAGCACAGTCAGGACAGCACTTATTATTGTCTCGATTCTTGCTGCTGTCATGCTGCTGCTGCTGCTGCTGTTTGTTGCTGCCTACGGCTGCAAGAAGAACAAAAAACCATACAAGCACGTGCAGATAGTAAGAGACGGTAAGTTACTGAAATGTTGTTAGCTATCAGGAGAGAACATTGTGGTGCAACCTTCAGGCTTGGATCTTCCGTTTTCTCTTATCAATAGGACATGGGGCTGAAGAAGAAGAAATGAGAAGTTCAGAACCTCTCACATACGACCTGAGTACTCTGCGAGCTGCAACTGACAACTTTTCAGAGGAAAATAAGCTCGGGGAAGGAGGGTTTGGTCCAGTCTACAAAGTAAACTTCAATCCTGGAGCCCGACCAAAAATTAGTGCCTAAAAATGGTCTTTCTCATAATAAGAACACAAAATGTCTGATGGTCCGATCTCATCTCAATGTTCTTCAGGGTACCCTACCAGATGGGCAGGTGATTGCAGTGAAGAGACTCTCCAGAACTTCGAAACAAGGGCATGTGGAGATGAAGAACGAGGCTGTCCTAGTTGCAAAGCTCCAGCACAAGAACTTGGTGCGGCTTCTGGGCTGTTGCATCGAGGAAGACGAGAAGCTCCTTATCTACGAGTTCCTCGTCAACAAGAGCCTCGACAAGATCCTTTTTGGTGCTCGCTTGACCATAATCCTTGCATGTCAGGCCACTCGGTCCTTTTGTTTACTGATGAGTGAACTCAACTTTCAGATCCTATAAGGCAGCAAGAGCTAAGCTGGGGGCAGAGGTACAAGATCATCGAGGGAATTGGCCGAGGGCTTCTCTATCTTCACGAGGATTCGAGGCTGACGATCATCCACCGTGATCTCAAGCCAGGTAACATCTTGCTTGATGCGGACATGAATCCTAAGATCTCAGACTTCGGCTTGGCGAAGCTGTATGACATCGCCTTGAGCGTGGCAAACACAAGCCGGATAGCTGGTACATAGTAAGTTTGGTCTCCAAATTCTTCTATATAACCGTGCCACACGTGTAATTACCAATAGCAAGGATGTAGATTTATATTGTACCTCCTAACTTGCCATGTCTTCGAGATGCAGTGGATACATGGCGCCGGAGTACGCCGTGCGCGGCACCTTCTCCACCAAGTCTGACGTTTATAGCTACGGCGTACTTGTCCTAGAGATCGTCACTGGCCGGCGACCAGCCGAAAATCTCATAAACTTTGTAAGTTGTAACCTTTGAATTAGAACATGGATTGCAGTTTACTAGTCCACTCACTAACTCTGCACGGGATAGAATCTTATGAAACTTAAGCATCTCTAAGTTTGTGATATATTTACTATCAACAACTAATCAAAATTACTTATCTTTACACACTATCTATTTATTTTCTACATCCATTTAAAAATTAATTACTCTATATGTTTTTTCCATCAATATTCATATTGTTTTCTCACTTTGTATCACATATCTATGTCCCTACGATATGTGTTTAGTCGAAATCTTAATTTTAAGTTATATCAGTTCTTGTTGTAGCCTATGTATTATGACATAATTGATCTAGATTTTGGTTTCTAAAATTTGATCTTATTAGGTACTATAATTTTTTTGTCCACATTAAGTTGAAACTCTAGTACTTATGGTACCTTTTATTCCAAATTCTATTTGTGTTTTATAAAAAATGGATTCTATGCTGTGCAATAACATGCCATTTATTTTGAGATCTGATACTGAATATCCTCTATGAAAAAATATGTATATTTTAATTTTCTTAAAAATTACTTAAAAATTAAACTATCTGAGAGGACCGAGGATGTCGTCTAGAGGGGGTGAATAGGCGTTTCTAAAATTTAACCCTTTAAAATACGAAAACGATTAGTGTTGGAGAAATAAATCCCTCACGAGTTAGCCAACAGAGAATACAAGGTATAAAGAATATATCTAGAAGCTACAACCCTGCAACAAACAAGTTAGAGCAGCAGGTATACAAATTCAGCACAGTGACCAAATAACAGACATGTCCGGTATTAATACCGGACACGTCCGGTATTCACGGGTTTGTCCGACCAGCTCTCAACTTGCTCCGATTGATCTCTCTTTTCAAACCAAGGTCCAGACCACTATTGGTAACCTGCAGATAAGCTCAAACAACACACAAAGATCACAAATACCAAATGTAGAGAGAAATCGAGACACGGTATTTGTTTTACTGAAGTTCGGACTCCGTCGAGTCCTACTCTCCGTTGAGGGGGCTACGAGCGACCCAGCGAAGGTCAGCTCTAGAAGACCACGAAGGCCACTCTAGCCGGAGTCTTTTTCAACTTCTTTTCCTCCTTCCACTAGTTGATTCCATCCCTTGCGGCGGTGGAATCGAACCGTTACAAACTTCCCGAGGCACACCACAATCTCTTGGGTGCTCTCCGACAACGCCTAGCCGTCTAAGACCGAAGAGTCCAAGAGTAGCAAATGCAAATCACGAGATCAACAAATATGCACAAGTGCTCAAGGGTGGCTTGCTTTCAATTTTGAATCTCACTCAACCCACAAGATAATTTTGCAAGTTTGAATCAATCACTCACTAAGAGATGGTTCGAGAGTGTTCTCAAGGCTCAAAAACATGTGAGGTTGTCAGCAGAATCAGCCGCCTCCAAAGGTGGAGGCTAAGGGGTATTTATAGCCCCTTTGAAAAACTAGCCGTTATGTAGCCGTTGGGCAATACTGGACACGTCCGGTATCTGCCGTACGGCCCCAACAGTAACTTTGTCAATGTCGTTGTGAGGCGTCGGAACTCCCGACGAGCCAAGCCGAGACAACGAAGAAATTGCTGTGACAGGGCAAATACCGGACACGTCCGGTAGGTATTGCCTGCACAGTGCCAACAGTCACTGAGTCAGTGGCGCAAGTGAGGCATCGGAACTCCCGACGATTGCCAAAACTCCCGACCGTCGGAACTCCCGACTCACGTCGGAACTTCCGACGAACCAACCCGAGAAAGCTGAGGAAATTGTTGTGGCTGGGAAAATACCGGACACGTCCGGTATTGCTAGACCAGCAACACCAAGTTAGATCTTATGTCTCTCAAACACTCAAAACTCACATGGGTTGGCTTGAGCACTTATGAATGATTATCCATCAACATGATGCATCCCTCTTAACAGTACGGCATACATATAACTCAAGTTTAACTGAAAAAGGAATTTGAAGCGCTTGAGTTGAATTTTCTTGAACCGAAATGCCATAGCTTTCAATCTTCATCAAGAGAGGGTGTCAACATGTCGACTTTGATTTTATCCTTGAGCATAGCCATCTTGACCATTTTGACTTGATTCTATTCAATAAATGTGAATTGGCTTCAAAGTTATCAAGTCATCCATTTATAAAAGTCATATAGGATTTGATTCTCCACTTCAATATGACCAATATGATTTGATCGGTGCCTTGACTAAATGCAAGTACTTCCTTCTTTACCTTATCTAGGTTCCTCGGTCACCAAGCCGTCGCTTGCCCTTCACCCTTGCTTAATACCTCGAAGCCTTTCCTTGCTATCTTCACCATCTCAAGCCATCTAGTCACACTTGGTGTCAAATCATTCATTAAACTCATTTGTATACATGTCTTTAACTTAGCAAGCTTTAAAAGGTGAGACCAATCTATATGCAATCCCTCAAGTCTCATTAATTATTATTCACCGTGCTTGCTTTCATATGAGTCATCGAAATCCCACAATAAACAAGCCTTGCATGAATTACATTTGCATTGTTGTCTTGTGTTTGAACTAGATTGTTTCAACAATACATCATTTTGGCTTTCATTAAGTACCTGTGAGATAACCTATTATATGTCCACACTTAACAAACGGGTTAGACCTTTAATCACGTTGTCATTCAATCATCCAAAACCCACTAAAGGGCTAGATGCACTTTCACTATCAAAGTAGATATATTATTATTTTTTAGTCAAAATATAATCTATCAAAATAACAAATAAATAATTTATTTTATTCTCATGATATATTAATAATTTAAATTAATTGTCAAAGTGTGCTTCCTTAAGAGAAGAAATTTTCGTAATTGCTAAACAATAAAAATATGTATCTATCACTCATGCATGATTGTATTCATGATCTCCATGTGGCATACAATATGTATGTTTGTTTTGAGATAACTTTTTACCTATTAGTCACATCAGCGGGCAATTAAAAACATATGTAGGCATATATATCTAAAAATAATTTGGTGGGATAGTTTAACTTATATTTCATAATGACTAAGGTGTAATTCTATAAAAGGCAATTCTAGAGACGGTTGTTGTTATTTACAGAGGCAAGCGGTCCCGGCTGCTAAATAGTTTTTAAAAATTCAAAAATTATAGAGGCAAGCAGTCCCAACTGCCAAATCAACAGCCCACATATGAGGTTTTTAAAAATTCTAAATTTTGAATTTCAAAATCTAAGAACTTAAAATGGACACTTTGATTATCTTTCATAATAATAAATTTGGGTAACTATGAAGAAATAGAAAAGATCCAATGACTCCGTTGTCGTTCATTTTGATTATCTTTCACAATAATAAATTTGGTTAATTATGAAGAAATAGAAAAGATCGAACGACTCCGCTGTCAATGATGGTTGGACTCTAATAAATGGATGGTCTAATGTTTCTGATTTATTAAATGGATTAGATCTTTTCTAAACGTGTCTCGCGCGTAGAGACTACATCGAGGAAAGCATATTACTGAATTATACTCAATTCCGATCGCGTGTGGCACGAGCAGGTTTGGGGCCAATGGAGCCATCAGAACGTGTCGCAGTTGCTCGAGGGCTGCCCAGCCGATGGGCCGGGCCCGCAGGAGATGTTGAGGTGCATCCACGTCGGGCTGCTCTGCGTGCAGGAGGACCCACGCCTCCGGCCAAGCATGGCGTCCGTCGTCATCATGCTCAACAGCCGCTCCATCACGCTGCCCATTCCCACGGTGCCGGCCTTTGTGAGCCCAGCCGAAGGGCCGAGGGCGGCTGCTCCGGAGCCGTCGATCAACGAAGGGTCTGTCTCTGACTTGGAACCTCGTTGATGGTGTACTGCAAATTGCCTCGGTCAAAATCAGAACCCAAAAACTGTTCCATACCAAGTTGCATCTCTATATTAGTTCGGGTAGCCCAAGTGGTACAAAACAGTTTGACTTTTATCTCCTTTTATTTTATAGTAGAGTGATAATAGCGATAAGAATTGCTACGGCGGTGCAATTGATATCGTAAATCAAGCAATCCACAATTATGCATGCATGTCACGCCAAAAATATAATATTATTTTGTGTCATGGACTTATGATTAATATATTGTCCCTCTATGCTATGGATTAACTTGGACATAATAGCACAAAAGCAAAAAAAAAAGTTTTTAAAAAATAACACAATCATACAAACCCAGATAAGACATGAAATTCTTGCTTATAATTAAACTCTAACATCATAAACAATTCTGTACATAAGAAGATACTCTCTTCGATTTAAATATAGAAATAATGTTTATTTAAATGGAGTGCAGTCTAAGACGATAATTAAGTAGTGTAGTAGTAATCTAAGCTAGGCCTACGTAGTCCAATTCTACGGATCCCAGCCACAGCTGCCCGTCCTTCTCAGAGACGTCACTCAGGGTCACACCCTTGGCCGCCGTCAGCTCCTCCACCGTAGTCCCGTCTACACCGAGCCGGACGCCAACTAGATGCTTCATTGGAGGCGCCGTCGTGTCGAGCCGCGCCTTCTCCTGGTTCAGCGCTACCCAGTAGCCGCCCCTGGTGTCGCGCCTCACGTTGTCCGGGTACCCAGGCAGGTCCGCGAGGAGCTCGTACTGGCCGGCCTTGGGCCCCTTGAGCCAGTACCTGAACGCCTGGCACGGCACGGTGTGCGCCACCACCACATGCGTCCTGTCGGTGCTGACCGCCACGCCGTTGGGGTACGGCAGGTCGGCCTTGAGCACGGTGACTTGCTTCGTCCGCGCATCGTACTTGAGCAGCCGCCCCGTCGCGTCGGCGTTCATCATAATCTCGGTGTTGAACCTGCGCGGGTAGGTGGTGCTGCTGTCCGTGAAGTATACGTCGCCGGTGGCCTGATCGACGTCGAGCCCGTTGACGAAGTGGAACGGCACGCCGTCTGCCGCTTGCGTCGCCAGCACCTGCGCCTCGCCGCCGTTGGGCCCGACCTTCATGAGCCCCATGTATGCGTCGGCGATGTAGAGATCGCCTGTCATGGCGAAGAACTGCAGCCCAAGCGGGCGGCCGCACATGCTCTCCGTCTGCTCCGACGGCACCGCGGACGCCGTGCACAGTGGGATCTTCCGGTAGTTTGCACCGTGGGCGAACGTGGTCCAGCCGAGCGCGCTGCCGCCCCACTTGAGGACACGGCCGTCCGAGACGCCGGCGTAGGGGCCCTGGCCGCGGCGGTCGAAGGCGAGGCTCTCAGCGCCGGTGACGCCGTCGGGCAGCGGCAAGTGGAAGCTCCAGCGCGTGGGCGTGGTCTTGATCGGCTCGGCGGCGCAGAACGACGCCGGGAGCAGGAGCGCGAGCACGACGGCGAGTAAGAGCGACGCCGCACGTTTGATGCGCCCCATCTCGACTACGTTGTCAGTTGGCAAATTGAGCTACGTACTTTGGTTTGATGCGACGGCGAGGCGGGCAGGTAGGTGCCGTTTTATAGGCGGGCCTGGCGGTGCGCGGCGGCCGTGTCGGACTCGGACGCGGCCTCGTCCTTGTTTTCCTTTCCAGGTTCCGATCCGATATGTTGTACGACTCCACTCTCCACCTCGAGTCCGACTCGCTAAACTGATTTGCGTCCATGGGGGGTAGGAATATTATATAGCGTAACGTGTTTGTTTTTTAATTTGAATTTGAGCCAAAAAAAAAATTACAGCCCCTGTAATTTCAATGGAAAGAGCAGAAATGAAGGATCACGTCGTCTTCGTCCATGCTAAACCCTGCAATCCATCAACGTGCCTCCAAGTCAGAGACGGAGACTTTGTTGATCGACGTCGACGGCTTCCCTGCGGTCTCCATCGGCTTCTTTGTGGGGACTACGAAGGCCGGCGACGACGTGCGTGGCGGCGCAGCCGCCCTTGCGCCCGCTGGACGCTCGCCCTACGGTGGGGGCTTTTTTGAGAGAGATATTGAGGAAAGGGGGCTTAATGGGAAAATGTCAAGGTCCTAAACGAGTTTGGGCAACATTAAAAGTTTATAGACCCAGGTTCCGATCCGATATGTTGTACGACTCCACACTCCACCTCGAGTCCGACTCGCTAAACTGATTTGCGTCCATGGGGGGTAGGAATATTATATAGCGTAACGTGTTTGTTTTTGAATTTGAGCAAAATTACAGCCCCTGTAATTTCAATGGAAAGAGCGGAAATGAAGGATCACGTCGTCTTCGTCCATGCTAAACCCTGCAATCCATCAACGTGCCTCCAAGTCAGAGACGGAGACTTTGTTGATCGACGTCGACGGCTCCCCTGTGGGGACTACGAAGGCCGGCTTGGTTGGCGGCGACATTGTGACGATGCGGTTTCTGAGCATGAGGAGGACGGACGCCATGCGGGGCCGGAGCTGCGGATCCTCCTGGACGCAGAGCAGCCCGATGTGGATGCACCTCAGCATCTCCAGCCTGTCCGGCTCCTCCGCCGGGTAGCCATCGAGAAGCTGCAGCACGCTGCCGAGGCTCCAGTGCCTCCAAACCTGTCCGTGCGGCCGTGCCCGCGCGCCCCATACATACATGATCAAAATTAGCTCGCCATTGCAAGCAGTGATGCGTGTTCTGATTCCAAGGTTACACTTACCAAGCTTAGCAGATCTTCAGAAGCTCGCCGGCCGGTGACGATCTCCAGGACAAGGACGCCGTAGCTGAAAACGTCTGACTTGGTAGAGAAGATGCCGCGATAGGCGTACTCTGGTGCCATGTATCCGCTGCATCTCGGAGACTGTCAGGACTCAGGATGCATGTACAAATGGAGCCACGTATGTATCTCTCTATTGGAAAAACTGGACATAGACACGTTTGAGGAAAAAAGAAGAAGAATTAAGGAACTTGGAGACGCCAAACTTACTAAGTTCCAGCAATATGTCTTGTGTTTTCTGCGCTCGATTCCATTTTAAATAACTTGGCCAAGCCAAAGTCGGAGATCTTGGGGTTCATGTCTGCGTCTAGCAAGATGTTGCCCGGCTTGAGATCACGGTGGATGATCGTCAGCCGTGAATCCTCGTGAAGATACAGAAGCCCTCGGCTGATCCCTTCGATGATCTTATACCTTTGCCCCCAGCTTAACTGCTGTTGCGTTTTAGGATCTGAAAGTTTGGTTTATCTCACTTAGTAGTTAGTAAACAAATGACCAAGTGATATGATATGAAAATAAAATGATAGTGATCACTGGTTCATGCACCGAAAAGGATTTTATTGAGGCTCTTGTTGCTGAGGAACTCGTAGACGAGGAGCTTCTCTTCTTCATCGATGCAGAAACCGAGTAGGCGCACCAAGTTCTTGTGTTGGAGCTTTGCAACGAGGACAATCTCGTTTTTCATTTCCACAAGTCCTTGCTGTGAGATTGTTGACAGTCTCTTCACTGCAATTTCCTGCCCATTTTGCATCGTGCCCTGAAGAATATTGATGTCAGAACATCCTGTGTTTTGTGCTTATTTGGCAGCCACGCCAAAAGAAAGTACTATTTGGCATGTTGGGCATTTTGCTGCAGGATTGAAGTTACTTTGTAGACCGGTCCAAAACCGCCTTTCCCGAGCATATTTTCTTCTGAAAAGTTGTCAGTGGCAGCCCGCAGAGTACCTAGATCGTACTGGAGAGTTTCTGAACCTCTCATTTCTTCGTCACCTCCATATCCTGTTTATATAAGATCGAGGAAATGAAAGAGTCAACTCAAATCTGAAGGTTACAGCACATTGTTCCAAAGATACGCTGAAGTTGTTTCAGCACATACGCTTGTTTGTAGTTCTGTTCTTGCAGATACAGACGGCGAGAAGAAGCAGAAGCAGCAGCAGCAGTGTGAGAGCAACAGGAACTGAGACGAGGAGAGCTGTATTCCTGACCGTGCGCCGACTGCTTCCTGGGCCTGACGTGGTGGAAAATTCAGAACGAAGCTGTTTCGACCTTCTTCGAATATGTTTTTTTAAGGGAATTGCTCCGGGACTCCTCTTTATAAAAAATTGTGCGCATCTCAAAGCAGCCCATTCATCAATAAATTATTTTTTTATTATTTGCACCTGGGTGCTGCATGGGCCTGGCCCGTCCAAGCCTAACCCGTGCCCAGAAAGCCAGAACTGATCCAGAATGAAAGTCACGCGTCCAGGAGCCTCAATCCTGTTGTTCGGTGGTCGGCGGAGATCACGTTGCTGTTTCAGCCCTCCATACCGCCGCTAGCCCGTGAGGCGCTCGGCAAAGCGACTGAAACCGTTGACTAGCGCCGTCAGTCAACTTTTCTTTGCCGAGTGGTTTACGGGCACTCGGCAAAGCCTTTGCCGAGTGCCCGACTAAAGACACTCGGCAAAGATGTCTTTGTCGTCAACGGCTTTGCCCAGTGATCTTTGCCGATGGTTACACTTGGTAAAGTCTTTACCGAGTGTATATGTCACAAGCACTCGACAAAGAGCCTGAGTCCAGTAGTGCGGCGCGCTTTCGCAGGGATCGGAGGATCGAGCTGAGGGATCGCCCTAGGCTTCTATAGCGGATCGGAGGAGGGAGATGGAGGTCCTGCCTGCTTGCCGGCTTCCAGACGAGTTGGCCGCGAGACGAAAATGACATAACGCATGGAGCCCGCTGTCCGCCGTATTTCCGCAGGGGCTCGGAGAAGGGTGCGGCGGAGCACGGTTTCGCAGGGATCGGAGGAGGCAGTGAATGTGTTGCCTGTCTGCCGGTTCTAGACGACTCATCCGCAAGGAAACGCGAGAGGCCTTGCACACGTGCGTGTGCGTGACTTTCCCTGGATCAGGGATGGGGTTGACGGGCTAGCCCATGCGGAACCCACGTGTAACAAAATAATAAAATATTAATTTATTTTATGGAACTGGTTGCTTCGAGATGCGTATAATTTTTAAAAAGAGGAGTACCGGAGCAGTTTTTTTTAAATGCCTGGAGCTCTCTCTTTCACTTACATGGAAAAGAGAGTTTTAAACAAAAAATACAAGCCCCGGCGGCACGGCACAGTAGGCTGGGCTCCCCGTCATTGTACGATAAATATTAATATTTTGTTAAATATATTTGGTCAAAGTTAAAAGTTGTTGATTTTTTAGAAAGCGAGAATGACTCTTTTTCAAGACAGATGGAGTATTTATTAGTATTTGTGATGTGTATCCCTTTTTTGCATTTTTTAAGGCCAATTGCATCAGAAGTTTCATTAAAGTTTTATCAAAGTTTCATCTGCATTTAATAGGTTGTCACATATGCCTTTTATTGACATGACAACGTTTTTTTTTAAAAAAAAGAAAGAAGAAGTGAGTTTTATTGAGATGAAACTTTCTTGATTTGGTTTTCAACTCTAGATTAATCACAAACGAAATGTCTATAAAACTAAAGAATGAAACTATGTATTATGGGAGATTGTTTCATCCATGTTTTATTGCATTTTATATTCTTGGAAATAACACTAAACTCTCCATTGAGAATGACATAAGTGACGGTCTCATGCAATGTATCTAGAAAATTTAAAACGTATAATTTAGAATGGAGGGAGTAGGTACTGAAATAGTTGAAGATACGCTATAGATTCTCTCTACTCTTTTTCAGGAGTCAAAACACACTAGTACATAAAACAATTTAAATTTAATGACCTGTCTTTGAAAATCGATTAACAGAGCTCGCCTTCGTCATTGGTTTTCAGAAAACCAAGACCTATAACTTAACACACACACACACACACACACACACACACACACATATATATATATATATATATATATATATATATATATATATATATATATATAGGATTCGATATTTTTTTATAAATATTCTGTAATCTTTTTTTACAAATCTTTTTAAAAATCTTTTGTACCGCTAGCACTTTCGTACCACATATGCGGCCGTGGAGCTCTACCGTGCCGCGGTGGGGCAGTGGACGACGGCGGCCGCAGGGTCACGCGCTCCCGGAAGCGGAAAGCGTGACCGGTCGCGCGTTAACACGCTCCGTTGTAAATATAAATACAGCCGGCCAAAAGTTGTATGATTAGCCTTTCTAACTATCCTTATTCCTTAAAGACTATTGAACCCTAGTACCCTACGAATAGGGAGAGACCAGAGATATTGACTGACCGGTGGACATTGCCGTCTCGGCAGCCTGGGCGTTGTAGAAAGGCTTCACCGCGAACCGGATGTAGCAGCTCCAGTTGAAGAGCCGACCGCCCTGTCTCCCGCTGCAGTCTTTGTACGTCTGAATCTTACTGACGGCGTTGGCGAGGCAGCCCTCGCAGTCGTCGGGCTCAAGGTCCCGCGTACACTGCACCATGCCGTAAATCTTCTCGTAGTCCGCGAGGTTGACCGAGCTAGCCGCGAACAGACGCGGGGAGCCGTACGCCTTCTCAGCGAGGCTGCGCATCAGCCCGTCCCGCGACGACGCGAACTGAGGCTGCGTCGCGTTGTCGAGGTCACACATGTAGAGCGGATCCTCCGTGTCGGCCTCGCCGAAGAAGCTCGCGTTGGAGTAGCGCAGCAGGCAGCCTTCGTAGATGAGCAGGGCGCTCTTCTGGCTAGGGCACCTGCTGGCCACCTCATGCGCCGAGTTGACGAGGCACGCGCGGCAGCGCTCCGCGCTGATGTCCCCGCGGCACTGCGCGAGGCCGTAAACCTGGTCGGGCGCGGCGGCGCCGGTGATTTTCTCGGCGAACCCAGAGGACGACGCGGCCGCGGCGGCGGGGAGAGAGGAGAGGATCGCATCGAGGTTGGCCTGGAACGCGCTGCCGCTCGTGTAGGTCGTGTTGTCCGGGCAGTTGTGGTACATGTAGAACGTAAGGTTGTCGGCGTTGGTTGTTGCGGTGAGGAGCAGGACGGATGACGACGCACAGATGAGAACGAGCGGAAGGAGGCTGCGCTGCCTGCGCATGGCTGGAGGCTCGTGGTGGTGGAAGGAGGCGGCTGCTGCTGCACTGGCTCTGCAGTGTTGATGCTAGTTTAAAGAGAATGCATACGCTGGATGGTCAGTACAATTGTTTTTCTTCCTTTTGCTTGTGAAGCTCTTGACCAAGCAACAGGAAGACTTCTGGTTCACCCGTCCAACGTCTAAAATAAAATTAATATATTCTGTCTATAATGCCAAATAGGATTCGGGTTTTTGTTTAGGACAGTTACCTATTCCCCCAGTTCTTAGGGTGAACATGTGATATGTTTTATCGCATATATCTCTTACAACTAAAAAGAATAAAAGTAAGATATTTTTTTGGTGCGACTTTTTTTTTGGTCGCTCCTCTTCCCGTCCGTGCGATACCACGTCCCCCGCCGCCCGCTCCCTCCCCTCCCCTCAAATCACGCTCGCGTAAAGGAATCGTCAACCAGGCGTGCGATACATCGCTCTGCCTTCGCCCGTGCGAAAAAAAATTCTACCTCCTCGCTCGCGTAAGTCACGCCTCCAATCGCTCTCTCCCCCTCGCGAGATCCCTCTTCCCCGTGCGGTCGTGCCCCTCGCCGTGCGCTCTCGCGCGCCTCTCCGCACGGTCTCCCACGCCGGCACCTGCTCTCCCTCGCCGTCGCACTAGCGTCGTCGCTGCCCTCGCCGAACAAACGAGACCTCGCCGAACGGATGAGCCCCCGCGACCGCGATCCCAGCACGCCGCCATCAGGAGAAGCCAAGCCTGAACGTCGCCGCCTCCCGAAACGAGCGACGCGATCCACCTCTTCGTCTTCCTCCGCCGTGGCCACGCGGGCGCGGGCGCGCGGCGATACCTCCGCTCGGGGCCTACTCCACCTCCACCTCCACCTCCTGTCCTCCACACCATGGGCGGCCCCACATCAGTCATCAAGGATGGGACCTCCCTCTCCGGCGGAGGCGAAGGAGCAGCCGGATCTGGCGAAGTACGATCGGATGCTGTGAAGGGAGGAGTGGATCCGGCACTTGGTTTGTCGATGAGGACTCGGAGGCAGCGGGCGCAACGCAGGAGCGAGCACACGTCAACAATCACCGCGACGTCAACGCGCAGGTTAGTGGCGGAGCACGGAGGCTGGAGGCTTTTACACGTATGCCATTAAAATAGTTTGTAATTACACATAAGTCATTAAAAAAATTGACTGCACACGAGTCTCGTCGTTCTAAACTTCTTTGCTTTCCAAGCCATTCCAAAATACCCTCAATTCCCGCCGGAGCTTTCGAACTTGTTTTGTTTGCCTGCGCTCCCGTTCCCATCCTGTCTGTCATCGCCGATCCTCCATGTCCATCTCCATCCCGAGCTTTTCTCCCCACCAACCCTCCTCCACCAGGGGGAGATTAATTAGTTAGTGTTTGATTAGGCAAGGATCCGTCGCCGTCGTCTGAGGATCCATCGACCGATCCGATCCATGGAGCTGATCTGAGGAGCGAGGCCGGGATCGCTCGCTCACTCGCTCGGAGAAATTATTTCCATCGATCGCAATCGTATATAGCTAGACAATAACATCGGCAGCGGCGTCGGCGCTCGGCCCGTCTCAGCCCAACGAACGATGTGGTGACGACGACGACGGCGGCAACAATGCCGGCTCCCGGCGTTTGATTTTGATCCGCCTGCCAGCGTACGATGCATGGGCAACTCCTGCCGCGGCTCCTCCTCGCCCACCGACTACTACTGGTACGGCCACCACAACAACAGCAGCGCCTTGTCGTCCTCCCTCTCCGCCTGCAGCAGCTCTAGCAGCAGCGACCTCCTCCGCAACAACCACCAGCAGCGGCGGCGGCACCACCGCGCCTGCAGCAGCTTCACCAGCACTAGCACCACCATGCGCGGCGGCGGCGGGCACCAGCAGCACCTCTCGTCCCCGACCGCGGTGCTGGGCCACGTCACCCCGGCGCTGCGCGACCTCTACGCGGTGGGGCGCAAGCTCGGGCAGGGGTGCTGCGCAAGCACTACGGGCCCGAGGCGGACGTGTGGACGGCGGGGGTCATCATCTACATCCTCCTCAGCGGGGTGCCGCCCTTCTGGGCGGAGACGCAGCAGGGCATCTTCGACGCCGTGCTCAAGGGCGCCATCGACTTCGACTCGGAGCCGTGGCCCACCATCTCCGACAGCGCCAAGGACCTCATCCGCCGGATGCTGCGGTCGCCGCCGGCCGACAGGCTGACCGCGCACCAGGTGCTGTGCCACCCGTGGATCTGCGAGAACGGCGTGGCCCCCGACAGGGCGCTGGACCCGGCGGTGCTGACGCGGCTCAAGCAGTTCTCCGCCATGAACAGGCTCAAGAAGATGGCGCTGCGGGTGATCGCGCAGAGCCTGTCGGAGGAGGAGCCGTGCGCGCGAGAAGAGAGAAAGGATAGGGACGAGAGGGTATTAAAAACGTATTAACTGACCGGGCCCACATGTAATGGTGAAAAACAAACGAAACACCGATGGAATGTCTTGGAGAGCAAAGAAGTTCAGAATGATGGCACTCGTGCAGTCAATTTTTTTAATAGCTTATGTGTAATTATAAACTTTTTTAATAACATACATGTAAAAGCCTCCAGAGGCTGTTGTGGGCCCTGCCAACAGTACGACGACCTTGAGCTGTTGCTCAAAGGTTCGATTCTCCCCAGCCCTGCTTGTTGGATTAAATTATTTGCTTCTTGTCGTCATCTTCAGTGTTTCTCCTGCGGTTGATATGGGCATCTGAAACTTGGTGCAGAGGGTGGTAGGGGATCTCCATTCTCAAGCAATTTCGCTACTAACTGATTACTTTTAGGAGGAATTCCTTGAATCTCACCTGAAAAGGATCACTATCTCTGCAAAGGAAACGAGGCATATCATCAATTTCTTTTCTTTCTTTCTTTACTGACCCGGAATCCTGTCATTTGCATAGCTGGTTTCATGTGTAGTAAACAAGTTAGAAGCTAGAACCTTGTCCAAACCTGTTTGCATATGTTGCTAACGATCCAGCTCCAGATAATATGTTGTGAAATGTGTATGCTATTTTCTTAATATAGATGTTTATTACTCTGCCATATTCTATAAGTTTGCATAGTTCCATTAGTATTCTTGATCAAATGGATCCTGAGATTGATCGGCAAATTTCAGAACACGCTGCACGAATGCATAGATATTGCACTGATGATGGAGGTAGCTTTGCTGTTTTACAGTCGAATATATTTGTTTTCAATTCTTCCATTCTTTTCATTTGCTTAATAAAAGACAACCTCATAAACTGTAGGATTAAGAGGTATCTTTATAAAGAGGGATATGCTGAAGAAGATGACGGTTATGCTAATGCAGCCATTTTTTGTTGAGTATTGCTCCATGGTCAGAATAGAAGAGGCAAGAAAGCCAAGCAAGACAGGCTAATTGTCAAATTTCTGAAGAAATACATTCATTATGCGAAGAACCTTATTCAACCGAAGCTTACTGGTGAGGTAACCTTTTCCAATCCTGCATACGGAGCCATACACTGGTTTAAGTTGTGTTCTGATGCATAACAGTGAGTGGAAATTTTCTTTTCTCTGAATATTTTTTTACTTTTTTTTATTTTTTATTGGTGTGTTGTCCTCTCAAGTAAGAATTTTTCTCCCTTAGATCTCGATTCCCTGATGGAGTTCTTCTCTGATCCAGTTGCGGTGGTGGCCGCGTGGGTGTGCTGCAGGGGACAAGGGAGGACGTCATGCCCATTGCCACGGGGCTTAGTGGGAGGAGATGTAGGCAAGCTCTAGGTGAGATGGTCTGGACGTCTGGTCCTTCTTCAGGGCTCAGTTGGGGTGGAATGTGTAATTACTATGGAAATTACTTGAAAATTTATTTGTGGTTTCAAAGATCTCAAGTTTGAGTGAAATTACTTGTATAATTATTTGTGGTTTCAAAGGCTAGCTCTGACCATACATCTACTGACGGGATTCAATTGCTGGACGTGGTCCTAAGGATATGCAATCTATAAAGAGGGATAAGAACCATATCATATTTCGTGGCACTAAAATACTACAATTTCTAGAGTAGTAAATACAGATAAGGTAATTATTTTGTTACAATCTTTTGTAGTTCCGTTCAGAGTTTTGGGGTTCCTGTCACAACAATGAGCATAATGTTGCTCTCTGCACCAAGATCCATTTTTTCTCACATAGAATGTGTATTCACCACTTGTCCACCTCCTTGCTCAAATCAGCAGAAAGGCAATCATGGACTTTCTTTCCTGAGGGATTAGTTGTTTATGTTCATGCAAATCAATGAGGGGCTGTGGGTTTTGTATTTGTGTTGCAGAGTAGCAACAAATTCCAGCAAGTTCAAAAAGTGAAGTTCAGATTTCTAGGTGTTTGAAAGTTCATTCTTCACTCTTTCAGGATCGTTGAAAACAGTCTGTTTGTGGCTCTGTTGGTGCTACTGTTGCTTCCAATCAGATCTGAAGGATGGAAAGGAGGCGTGGACCTCGCAGGACCAGGGGCTGCAGCTCTAGCCTCCTCTATGTGATCGCGGTAACAACTCGTCTGAAATCTTACTGTTTATTGTATTCAAGGTTTCAAACTGTAAGATTTTTTTTCTGTCCATGATCATTACTTCAGTTAGAGAGTATCCATCTCACTTTGTTCCTGCATTGCCTCATTGTTGCCGATTTGTACATGCACAAAATTAAACAAGATATAATGACTGGCCTCTATGATTTCGTTTTTTATGCCAAATGGTTTAGGCTAAAATTTCGAGATAATATAAAAATATATACCAAATGATTCAGCTATGGATGATGCAATTTTTCGACTGTTCTGTGCTTGTTAATCAGAGGTTCCTATGTGTCTTAAGATTCAGCCATTCAGGGGATCCACTTTTTATAACACCTTTCAGCGTAGGAAAACGTATGCTGGTTGTTCTGGAATGCCACACGCTTTGGAGTCGAGAAGTTGAGGTGGTGCACGGCGACAGCGAGCGAGCGATTGTTAACGCGGGAAATCGAGCTACCACAGCGAACGACGGCGAATCATCATCCACGCGCCGGCCGAATCCGGAACACGCAACAAAGCAGCGTGCGAACCGCGTCGATCCCGCGGTGGTTATCGACGACACAAGCGCCGTCGTCACGTCCTCGCGGCGTCCTCATAATGTACTCGCCCCACTTGGCGGGCGTTAGGTGATAGGCACGCGCGACGGCGACGGCGACGGAGCGGAGACCGCGGCAGGCAACGCGCTCGTAGTCAAATCCGCGTGCCCGCCGCCCGGCGTCCGGTTTCCCGGTCCCGGGTGGCCCCGCCCGCACGGCCTTTGTCTGTGGCCAATCTCGGTGCGCCGGTGCCCACTGCCCACGCACTGGCGTCCTGCCCACGGCTGCTACACGCGCGAATAGTACGACCCTGGTGCCATGTCGCACCAGAACCGTATAAGGCTCTGTAAGTCTTCGGGGTGTTTGGTTTTATGGAGTAAATTTTAGTTTCTGTTAGGGGAATTTCTTATATGTCATTAAAAAATATCGTAATGTTTTGTGTGTCTTTGAAAAAGTTCAGTGGTCTTCAGCGCCACTGCTCCAAACTTTTTTGTGCCCTTTATGCAACTGCCGTCAGTTTGGGCTCTAACGCCGTCAAACTGCAGGTATGAAAAGTCAAAAATACCTTTATGTCTAAATATGTCATTAATTTTTTTTGAGCATCTTAACGACTTCAAATGAAAAAATTCAAAACTAGAAAGTTATAGATCTCGTCGAGATCTATAATTTTCATATAAAAATTATCTTCATTTAATTCTGCAAAAAAATATGATTTAATATAATTAATATATCTTAGAAAAATCATATCTTTTTTTGCGAAATTAAATGAAAATAATTTTTATATGAAAATTATAGATCTCGACGAGATCTACAACTTTCTAGTTTTGAGTTTTTTCATTTGAAGTCGTTAAGATGCTCAAAAAAATTAATGATATATTTAGACATAAGGGTATTTTCGACTTTTCACACCTGCAGTTTGACGGCGTTAGAGCCCAAACTGACGGCAGTGACATGGAGGGCACAAAAAGTTGGGGCAGTGGCGCTGAAGACCGCTGAACTTTTCCAGGGGCACACATGGCCTTGCGATCTTTTTTAATGGCACACGAGGAATTTCCCCTATTACATTGGATGTTTGACACTAATTTAGAGTATTAAATATAGACTAATTATAAAACTAACTGCACAGATTAAGACTAATTTGCGAGACGAATCTATTAAGCCTAATTAGTCCATGATTTGACAATGCGATGCTACAGTAAATATATGCTAATGATGGATTAATTAGGCTTAATAGATTCATCTCGTAAATTAATCTCCATCTATATAATTAGTTTTATAATTAACTCATGTTTAATTCTCTTAATTAACATACAAACGTCCTATGTGACTGGGGACTAAACTATAGTCATCAGTACCAACCACCCCGTTTGTCTCGTCAGCTTTGAAGAGATCAGAAACCTGAGTTTTGCCGATATAGGGAGGGGGTTTCCATTTCCCTGGCCTGTCCGCACCAGAACTATTGGGCGCCAAATGCAGCTGTGGCTCCAAACGTGCAGGCAGAGTAGGCGTGCAACCACGAACTGTTCAGCAAGACTAAAAAATAAACTAAAATATTGTTCCGACTGATTATTATGAGAAAAAAAATATTCATCTATCTGAAAATACTGTGCATATGAACAGTATTTTTTTGGGTGGGCTGGCCAGCCCAGCCTCAGCCGGCCAGCCAGCCGAACACTAAGTGGTGATGATGGCTTAGCTTGATACTAAATTTGGTTGCCTCGCGTCGTGGTCGACGTAGTTGGAAAGCATAACGCACATGTCCGCACAGGACTTGGACCGAGTAATAGCAGCCAACAACCGATGGGGAGGGAGGATCGGAGGAAGGCAGCCGCCGTGGTGACTGGTGAGCACGAACCAGCAGCCGGCGCCCTCGCGCGCGCGCTGCCGATCGGCCGGGTCAGAGTATCAACGGGCGTAGGCAGCCTCGCGCCGGCGGGCAGGACGTACATGTGGCCTCACGCTCGCCGAGACGTCGACCCATCGCGTTTGCTACTGCCACAGCACGCGATCGGAGGCCGCGCACGCGGAGGCACACGGAGCGTCGGAGCGCCTTGGCAACAACCAACCCTTCTAAGATTGACCTCCGCATCGCGCATCTGATGCTCATTTCCCCTTTTTCCAGAGGCCACGACTCGCGATGGATCGGCGGCGCGCGTCAAACTCAAACTCCATGTTGCCGTCATGACTCGCGAGTCGGTGACGTTTCGGCAGCTGAAATATACCGGCAGCAAGCCAGCAAGCACCTCGCCCTGGTCGTCGGTTTCGCTCTGGTTGGCGGCGATCTAGAAATGCGCGGCGCGGTTCAAGCCTCAGACTTGTCGTTCGTTGGGCATCTAGATGGCGAGACGAGACACACTAATCAAGAAAAAAGTTCAGAGCATCTCTAATGATCTTTCTTAAACCGTTTTCTAAATCTTTATTGGAAAAATCATTATAATAAAATCGCTCTTTATATCTCTCCATCCAACAATAACTTTTATTTATAATAAAATCACTTCACTCTGTCTTTGACAAGCAAGAAACCAGAAACAAAGAATGGAAATATTTGGATATCAATTGAAGAAGTTGTTAAGTAAAAAAAATCATCAAGATTTCTATTGCTAGGATATAAAGAGATTTATGGAGTTGTTCTTAAACAAATAAACTAGGGAAAATAGGGCGACAAAGAATATCTACACGAATGTGCATGAGCTATCAGTCAATTTTCGCATTTGCTTCAAGAGGATACTTTTTTTTAGATAAATGATAGTTTATATCCGGCTTCATCTACACCAGGGTAGAATCAGGTCAATTATTAAAAAGTTTGGGCCGACGACCGACGCACAAGAACCAAAACGAGTCTACAACTAAACTCGAGGATAACAAAGCGTGAAGCAGATCTTGACTACTATAGACCAATTAACCTAGATGACAACAACCCATTGAAACTAAAAAAATACAATGCCGATGTCTCCAAATGCTGTCCAGCAAGGGTCAATTGGTCTCGAAGATCATCATGCCGCTGCAGTCTTGCCCATTGCCTTAGCCAATGGGTTCCCCTGAATAATACATGCAAAAAAGTTTTCGGTCTACACTTGTCAAAAACCACTTCATTTCTTGTTATCCAAATTGTCCAACATAAGGCTGATGCCGCTATTAATAATAACAAATTATGTATGTTATCATCCGCTTTAGACCAATTAACAAATAAATCTGTCGGTGTTTTGGGTCCGGCGGATCCTCAACCGACTAGTGAAAGTGTACTGCGTGCCCCTAATCCTGGATAGTGATGCAAAGAGACACAAGGTTTATACTGGTTCAGGCAATAGGTGCCCTACGTCCGGTCTGAGAGAGCGATCTTGTATTTCTTGCATCGAGGTGCTTGTAGTAGGGGCTTACAAGCTGAGCGAGAGTGGGAGCTAGTCCCAGGTCTCTGCGTGGAGTGGCGTGGGTCGCTTGAGATATTGATCTCTTACAGTGAGGAAGCGTGTGTGTTACAGAGCGTTGTGCGTTGCTTTGCATGTGTGTGTGTGAGTCCCTTGCCTAGAAGCGGTCCCGGTCACTCCCTTTTATAGCCGAAGGGAGGCACGGGGCGGTACATGGATTTGCTACGTGACGTTTTGTGAGCAGAGACGGCATGTCCGAGCCCTGTAGCTCGTCACTGTGGCGGTATGGTTGGTGGAGCGGCCTTGTCCTCGGTGCACTGGAGCGACGCGCCGGCCATGCCTGATCCTGTGCGACGTGGGAGCTCCTGCGGCCTGACACAGGGCATGGCGCGTACTGCGGACGACGTGCCGGTCCCAGAGTGCTGACAACATAGAGAGCCGAGGCCCAGTCGGTGCCGAGGCTGGACCATTGAGGGGGGCTCGGCGGGCGCGAGTCCCGAGGCTACAGGAGCCCGGAAGTGGATAGTCGAGGCTCGGAGAGAGCAATTGGTCTTGTACGTCGATTCCGATGCTACAGGGACCCGGACTTGACTCTCCACGCCGTGCTTTCGTTGAAGCAGGGGTTAGGCAGTATAGTGCAGCACGGGTGTCAGCCGTGGGCACAGTGTCGAGCACAGCGACCGGTAACCCCTGCCCTGTCCTATCCCGGACGGCATGGCGTCGATGTGACTCCCATCTCATCGGCCACTCCGCTGTATTGAGCCGTCGTTCGACTGACGTCGTGGGAGTGGTTGGACGCGTTAGTTGGACGTGACGTCCTGTCAGAGAAGTCGGTCAAGGCGGTGGTGACGGGGTTGATGCCGAGCCGGCCTCGAGCGAGTCGGAGAATCGGTACCTCATCTGAGGCCTCGTGGCGTGGGGCCTTGGGCGGGGCAGAGAATAGGTACCTCGTCCGAGGCCTTACGGGCGGGGCCTCGGGCGAGTCAGAGAATCGGTACCTCGTCCGAGGCCTCGGGCGAGGCGGAGAATCGATACCTCGTCCGAGGCCTTACGGGCAGGGCCTCGGGCGAGGCGGAGAATCGGTACCTCGTCCGAGGCCTTACAGGTGGGGCCTTGGGCGTGGTGGAGAATCGGTACCTCATCCGAGGCCTTACGGGCGGGGCCTCGGGCGAGTCGGAGAATCGGTACCTCGTCCGAGGAATCGTGGGGCGGGGCCTCGGGCGAGGCAGAGAATCGATACCTCGTCCGAGGCCTTATGGGCGGGGCCTCGGGCAAGGCGGAGAATCGGTACCTCGTCCGAGGCCTTATGGGCGGGGCCTCGGGCGAGTCGGAGAATCGGTACCTCGTCCGAGGCCTTACGGGCGGGGCCTCGGGCGAGTCGGAGAATTGATACCTCATCCGAGGCCTTACGCACGGGGCCTCGTTCGAGGCCTCGTTGTTTTGTTCTGGGCCGAGCCCGCTTTGGGCGAGCCCCGATACTATTCGAGGTGGACCGGGCGGTCCAGCCGAGCCTCGGATAAGGTGGGGGTTTTGTCGGTGGTTGTCTCTTGGCTTCGATATTTACGAGGTCTAAGCGCTTTTTTCGGTTCTTGCTTAGGGGACCCCTTTTCATGGTACCCGACAGTAGCCCCCGAGCCTTGGGGAGAGTGTGAGCGCTCTCCCTGAGGTTTTGACGAGACTTGGCTCACGGCAGCTCCTGGCAGGATGGCGTTTCGTACTCAAGGCTTCGGTGGGTGCGTGCGAGCGCACCCGCCGGGTGTAGCCCCCGAGGCCCTGGAGGAGTGGATTTATTCCTCTAGGGGCTTTTCTCATGTTGAGTGAGGGGTTTTATCACGTTTGCCGAGCCCCCGAGTGTGAGTTCGGGTCGCTGGGTCTCGGCTTGGTTGTAGGAAGAGCCCCCGAGCCTCTGCTCGGAGCAAGAGGGCGATCAGGAGTTTCCCTATCTTTTTTGTGCGGCCCTCACGCATCCTTTTTGTTCGGAAGGAGGGGTTTTATCGCATTTGCTGAGCCCCCGAGTGCGAGTTTGGGTCGCTGGGTCTTGGCTTGGTTGTAGGAAGAGCCCCCGAGCCTCTGCTGGAAGCGAGAGGGCGATCAGGAGTTTCCCTGTCTTTTTTGTGTGGCCCTCGCGCATCCTTTTCGTTCGGAAGGAGAGGTTTTATCGCGTTTGCCGAGCCCCTGAGTGCGAGTTTGGATCGCTGGGTCTTGGCTTGGTTGTAGGAAGAGCCCTTGAGCCTCTGCTCGAAGCGAGAGGGTGATCAGGAGTTTCCTTGTCTTTTTTGTGTGGCCCTCGTGCATCCTTTTCGTTCGGAAGGAGGGGTAGAGTATGCCAGGCTACCCTCGGTGGGCGAGCAGCGACACCTCCGGTGTGCTGTTACTAGGTAAGTTCGAGTGGAGGCTCGTGCCCCATTCGATAGGGGTCGGCTAGCGGTCTAGAGACACACTCCAAAAGTACCAAAGGGCTTCTCTAGTGGGTCCTAGGGCCGTTCGATTAGCCCCGGGGGCTCGGTGCCTCCCTATGGTGGGATCCCATTCAGAGACCTCCCTGCTGGTCTCGGACACGACTTAGGGCATCCCAAGCAATTGCTTGCTTGGGCCTCGGCCATGTACGGGCTCGCCCATAGTCATCCCTGACTCTATTTGTCCTGGGGTGGCTGTCGAGACCCTCGGGGGCCCAGCCTTCGAACCCCTGGACCGTAACGGGCTCGGTGCATAGTTCCTTAATCTAAAAGGAATCGGGTGTGGGATATTCCCTTCCCATTGGTTGACGATGGTGGGTGCGCCTTTTGAGGTGGTTCCTTGGGGAGATGGAACGGTGCCTGCCGTCGCTGCGGTCGAGTGCGACGCGACATCTGGGGATGGGATGTTACCGTGCGCGCGATTAATAAGGAAAAGGTGGACGCGTGGGCGGTTTGGTCGGATCCGGATTAACTGCGCTAGATCTGAGGGAAACTTCCCCAGTTTTGTTGCCCGTCCATTTCGCCCTCTTCCCTCCCTCATAAATACGTGACGAGCCACGCCCTGCCCCTCCTTACCTTGCCTACCTACGTTCGCCCTTTCTGCCCTCGAGCGGTTGCTAAGAACAGAGGAAGAGAGCGCCGGGGAGAAGAAGGGAGAAGGGGGAGGAAAGGAGAGAGGGAGAGAGAAGGATAACGAGAGCACACCTTACCACCGTAGCTGCATTCTCCACCGCACCCATGGCCGGCGGCGCTATTGTTGTCCAGGCGAATCCTTGGGGTCCGTCCGACGTGTCCGCGGCGACGCTGCAGTCGCTCGTCGACGACGGTCTCCTCCGCTCGGTCACCGACCCCAACAGACCAGAGTGGATTGCTCTGGGGGGCGAGCCGAAGCCGAGGCCACGCGATGGCTACATCGTGAACTTTGTGGCCTTCCACGAGCGTGGTCTCAGCTTGCCGGCGGACCGGTTCATGCGGGCGCTCCCGCATTACTCCGGCGTGGAGCTCCACAACTTCAACCCCAACTCTATCGCGCAGGTGGCCATCTTCGTCGCCGTCTGCGAGGGGTACCTGGGCATCGCCCCCCACTGGGAGCTATGGCTCCATTTCTTTCGGGCAGGGCTCAACACCAAGCCAACGAGCACGACGGGCACACGGAAGGCGTTGAGGGCTGGCGGCTACACTCTCCAAGTGCGCCAAGACAGGCAGCCCTTCTATATCCCGGCCCAGCTTGCATCGTCCAACCGCTGCTGGTACAACAGCTGGTTCTACCTCCATAATGACAACGGTGGGCTTCCCCCCTATACCGGGTGGGTTGTGGAGAGCCAGCCGGAGAGGTGGAGGTATGGTGTGTCGTTGGCTGATCAACCCAAGCTACAGCCGCTCCTGAAGGCGCTGGAGAGGCTGCGTAGCCATGACCTTATGGTGGCCATGGTCATGGCGGCCTTCCACCGCCGAAGGGTGCTACCGCTGATGGCTCAGCGGCAACGCCTATTCGAGATGACACCAGGTGAGCCGATCGACGACATCTGGTTGTCCGCCGTCGCCCTTTCCAACGAGGAGGTTCTGCGTCGGGTGAGAGAGATGGTGGAGGGGCGACAAAGGAGCAGTGATATGACCCCATTCCCGATGCGCCTGTCGTGGGGGTATATCTCTCTGGTGAGTCACGCATCGCTGCGGCCCCCGAGGCCTCCTTGCTCCTTATGTTTTCAATTTGTTCCCTTATTTGCGCTTGTCATTCCTGCAGGGGATGAGGGATGTGCGAGCCTCCCCACCGCCTATTCCCGAGGACATAGGGCGGTGAGCGGAGAATAGGGCGCACGCCAAGGCATACAAGGAGCAGAAGGACATCGAGGAGGCAAGGCGTAAGTGGAAGAGCCTATGGAGAAACGTCGCCGGCAACAGAGGCACGACGGTCTCCCGGAGGAGCCGTCTCCATCATCATCGTCGAGGGGTTCTTCGAGAGATGACGACGAGAGCGAGGCGGGGCGGGGTCCTCTGGACCATCTCCCTGACATCAGGGAAATGGTGCCTGGGGCGTTGACGAGCGGCTCGGCGTCTCCAGGCGGAGGAGGACAGGGCGCCTCGGGGCTGGCGATCGCCCGCCCTGGGCCGAGGCTGACACGCCTAAGACACGGGCGTTGGGGAAGCGCGCCGTCAGCCCAATGGGCTCGACGGCGGAGGTGGAGCGGGCGATGACGGGGGCGGCCCAACCGTCTTCGCAGAGGGCTGAGGAGGCGCTGGGGTTTGGCGAGGGCTGGCCGGTACCGACGGACACGAGGGCCGTGCCACCGCCGCCGCCACCGCCGTTGCAGAGGACGAGGGACGCAGTGCGGAAGCTATTGTGTCCCTGATCGAGGTAAGTGTTTTGTCAGTGGTGTTTGCAGCATCTTGCACTCGTTCTTTGGTCGTATGCTGACCAAGTAAGTGTTTTGTCTTCAGCCAGAAGCGTCAGGTGGAAACGCCCGCCCTAGCACCGCGTAAGGCGCTCAAGGTGAGCACCTGCTCCACCGCCCGATGGGTGGTGGAGGCGCAGGCCACCATACAGCGTGGCGTGGCGTTGGCCAACGCTGACCCGAAGGAGCCGGTCGCCCAAGGAGAGGCTACTGAGGCAGCCATGAAGCAAGCGGGGGAGGAGGTGCCTACGCCCCGCGAGGCCAGGGCCCTCGAGCTAGGTGAAGTCGAGGCGCCTTCAATCGCTGAGGCCACCGAGGGTGAGGTTGAGGCCCCTAGGACCTTTGAGGCCGAGGTGGTGGAGGCCGGGGCTTCTAGGGCTTCCGAAGCTGAGGTGGCGGACGCCGGGGCTCCAAGGACCATTGAGGCCGAGGTGGCGAAGGCTGGAGCTCCTAGGACCACCGAGGCCAAGGTGGCGGAGGCCGGCTTGGGCGCGGCGGAGCCGGTGGCCCAAGATGCAGAGATGGAGGTGGGGCAAGCTTCGGTACCGCCCCCGGTCCAAGACCCACCGTCGTCACAAGAGAGCGCCCGAGAGGTGGAGGTTCATTCAATCTCCTCCGACGATACTTCCTGGGGGGAAGGAGGTGGCGGACGCCGAGGCGGCCAGCACCATGGAGCAGCCAGCTCCGACTTCTAGCGAGGGAAGCTCGGCCCTCATCCAGGTACAACCCGAGTCCTGTGGGTGGGATCGCCCGCGTGTCTTGTGGCGGAGCCAGGACAACCCTGAGGGGGAGCCTCTGTTCACCCTTGAGGACGTGACCGAGGGGGGCGCTGGGGCTCCTTCGAGCAATTTCGCCGTCTGGCGGAGCGGTCACTGCGGACAGCGCTGTCCGTCGTGGCCGACGACCTGCCCAGCATTGCCTAGGTGCGTGCTTTCTTTCCTTGTGCTGTGTCGTCTTTTCCTGAGTTTTCTCGCAGTGCTTGACATTTATTCTGCCTATCCAGGAGCTCGAGGCCCGGTCCCTCAGGAAGTCGATGTTCCTCCGGCGGGAGAGGGACGTCTGGGACCAGCTCTGGCAGTAGAAGGACCTGCTCGCCAATGCCAATGAGCTTCTGTCGACATAGAGCGCGGAAGTGGAGGACCTCTGCCTTCACTGTGCTGATATGAAGGCCGAGGCGGCCACGGCTTGGGAGCAGGCCATCCCTTTGGCGGCGCGGATCAAGGAGCTAGAGGAGGAGCTGACCTGGGTGGCTGATGAGCGGGACACCTTCAGGTCTCAGGCCGAACAAGTGGCGGCCTCTACCAAGGTCATCGCTGGGCAGCTGGGGGCGGAGCAGGGAGTGCACCTGCTGACGAAAGGTGCCCTAGCGGAGGCTGTCAAGGTGGCCGAGGCCTTAGCCTGGAAGGAAAATGCCGAGGGTGAGTCCTGTTGAGCCGCGCCCCTTGTTTTATTTGTTCTTCTTGCGTTTGACCCCTAACTCCCCGATGTGATGCAGAGCTGGAGAGGCTTCTAGGGCGGCCGAGGCCTCTTGGGTTGAGGTCCAAAACTAGAGGGAGAAAGCCAAGGGTGAGTCTCATAGGCTTGCGCCCCTGTTTGGCTTGTTTTCTTTCGTTCTTAACCCCATCCCACCTATCTTGGCGCAGGGTTGGAGAAGGAGGTCACCCAGGTAGCCGAGGCCTCCGTCGTAGTGCAGGCAGTGCTCAAGGCCGAGATCCAAGAGCACAACACGCTGTAGAGCACCGCCTGTACCGCCTGCGAGGCCCTGGAGGTTGGAGGGGTCGAGTCGGGCAGCTCCCTCGGGCGCCGCTTGATCGCGTTGAGCTGCCGAGTCCATGAGTGGCTCCGGGGGGCGCTGCATACGGGCGTCAAGCGTGCCCTGGCCAACGTCTCCTCGCACTATGCCGGCATCGACCTCGAGGCCGTCAGCGACGGTTACGTCGTGGCTAAGGATGACGAGAAGGCCGAGGAGGAGGTCATGAAGCTGGTGGAGGTGGCTGAGGCCCCTGGCATGGCACTGACCAGGTTGTTCGAAGAGGAGGTGGTTCCTCCTACGCCAACCACCGACACTGGCGACCCTGAGTTTTGACCTAGGCCAAAGGGGCCATGTAAATAGATTAGGACTTACATTATTGTACCATAACGCTTGTGGCCGTCGAGGCCTTTTTGAAGTACTTATGCGTATACGCTTTTTAATCATTTTTTATTATATTTCCGAGCCTCTGCCCTCTGTCTCGTCTTTGAATATATCTCTTGCAAAAAACTTCCTCAGAGCCTAAGCTGCCCTTCGGGCAAAAGGTGGTGAGGGAGTTGCCATAGCCCAGAGGCGTAGGCCGTCTCGTGGCTCGGCTGACCTTTTGGCCCTGAGACAGACTTTTGGTCCTTAGCTTTTTACAATCAATTTGTCAGAGTACGCGAGAGAGTTTGGCGTAGAATTTTTTTTGAAAAACGACTAAAAAATAGTGTCTGGGACTTAGGGGGGTCCCCCCTTCTAGCCCCCGAGGGAGGCTCGGTTCTGCAGAGGCAGAGCTGAGTCTTATTCGAGCCCCGCGGTGGGCACCTCTGCAGAGGCCGAGCCGAGTCTCCCTTATAGCGTTATCGTAACGCTAAGCCCCGCGATGGGCTCGTGGGGTTTTTCGAAAAATTAGAACAACTAAAGAACGCTTCTTTATTGTATTTTGGGAAACAATGTATACAATGCTTAGAAATTTAAGGGTAGAAGCGACGTAGTTGTTCTATGTTCCAAGCATTGGTGAGGATTTGGCCCTTCTCATTGGCTAGCTTGTAGGTCCCGGGCTTTAGTACTTGGGCAATGATGTACGGCCCTTCCCATGGCGGGGTCAGCTTGTGGTGGCCCTTATTGCTCTGCCTCAGTCTCAGCACTAGGTCGACCACTTTCAGGTCTCGGCTTTGAATGCGCTGGGCTTGATAGCGTCATAGGGCTTGCTGGTACTTGGCTGAGTGTAGCAGCGCAACGTCTCAGGCTTCCTCCAGTTGGTCGAGGGCGTCCTCACGGGTAGTGCAGTTGCTCTGCTCATTGTAGGCCTGTAGCCTCGGGGAACCGTACTCTAAGTCAGTGGGGTGGATGGCCTCGGCTCCATAGACCAGGAAGAACGGTGTGAACCCCGTGGCTCGGCTCGGAGTGTTCCTCAGGCTCCAGATGACCGACGGGAGTTCAACGAGCCATTTCTTGCCAAATTTCTTCAATCGGTTGTATATTCTTGGCTTGAGGCCCTGTAGGATCATGCCGTTAGCACGTTCTACTTGGCCGTTTGTCCTAGGGTGTCCTACGGCCGACCAGGCCACACGGATGTGGTGGTCGTCGTAGAACGTCAGGAACTTATGGCCAGTGAATTGTGTCCCATTGTCAGTGATGATGGTGTTTGGAACACCGAACCTATGGATGATATTAGTGAAGAACAGCACCGCTTGCTCGGATTTGATTCGAGTGATCGGATGAGCCTCGATCCACTTGGAGAACTTGTCGATCGCTACCAGCAAATGGGTATAGCCCCTGGGGGCCTTCTATAGAGGCCCAACCATGTCCAGCCCCCACATGGTGAATGGCCATGTAATGGGGATGGTTTGGAGGGCTTGGGCCAGGAGGTGCATCTGCCGCGCATAGTACTAGCATCCCTCGCAGGAGCGTACCAGCTTGGTGGCGTCAGCAACCGCCGTTGGCCAGTAGAATCCTTGGCGGAAGGCATTTCCGACGAGCGTCCGAGGCGCTGCATGGTGCCCGTAGGCTCCCACGTGCAAGTCCCAAAGTAGGGCTTGGCCTGCCTCGGTGGTGATGCACCATTGGAGGACGCCAGATGGGCTTCGCTTGTATAACTCGCCGTTGCTGAGGACATAAGTTTTGGCTCATCACGTAAGCCATCAGGCTTTGGTCCTGTCTGTAGGAAGCTCTCCTCGAACGAGGCAACCAAGGAACAGGACTTGCCAGTCCATGCCCTGGTCGACCTCGGGAGGCTCTGCGTTGATTTTCATGGCCTCTTGTTCGGCCATAGGGGTCTTGGTGACAGAGGGGGCCTCGGACCCTGCGGTGGGCTCGACTGATGGGCCCTCTTCCGCCACCGAGGCATAGTCGATGGAAGGCTTGTGGAGGTCTCTGGCGAAGATGTTCAGGGGGACCAGGGCTCGTGCCGACGCCATCTTTGCCAGTTTGTCCGCGGCCTCGTTGAATTTTCGCGTAATGTGGTTGAGTTCGAGACCATCGAACTTGTCTTCTAGGCGACGTACCAACTTGCAGTACGCCTCCATTTTGGGGTCATGGCAGTTCAACTCCTTCATCACTTGATCGACGACGAGCTGCGAATCGCCCCATATGTCGAGACGCCGCACTTCAAGTTCGATGATGATCTGCAAGCCGTTGACGAGGGCTTCGTACTGGGCTGCGTTGTTGGAGGCGGCGAAGTGGAGCCGAATCATGTAGCGCATGTGCACTCCGAGGGGTGAGATGAAGAGCAGACCCACGCCTGCCCCGGTCTTCATCAGGGACCCGTCAAAGTACATGGTCCAGCATTCCGCCTGGACTTGAGCAGGTGGCAGTTGGGTGTCGGTCCACTCAGCCACAAAATCGGCCAAGACCTGGGATTTAATTGCTTTTCGAGGCGCAAAAGACAGAGCTTCCCCCATGAGTTCGATGACCCACTTGGCTATCCTACCCGAGGCCTCTCGGTTCTGGATTATCTCTCCCAGAGGGAAAGATGACACCACGGTCACCGGGTGGGACTCAAAGTAGTGACGTAGCTTGCATCGAGCCAAGACTATGGTGTAGATCAGCTTCTGGATGTGGGGGTAGCATGTCTTAGTCTCAGAAAGCACCTCACTGATGAAGTAAATAGGTCGTTGGACGGGTAGAGCATGCCCCTCTTCCTGCCTCTCGGCCACTACGGCCACGCTGACCACTTGGGTCGTTGCGGCGACGTAGAGTAAGAGGGCCTCGCCCTTTGTCATTGGCACCAGGACGGGAGGATTGGTGAGCAGTGCCTTGAGCTTGGCGAGGGCTTCTTCGGCCTCGGGGGTCCAAGAAAAGCGTTCGGATTTTCTCAAGAGGCGGTACAGAGGCAAGCCTTTTTCGCCAAGGCGCGAGATGAAACGGCTCAGGGCCGCAAGGCATCCCATAACCCTCTGCACTCCCTTGAGGTCTCGGATTGGTCCCATGTTGGTCACGACCGAGACCTTCTCTGGGTTGGCCTCGATGCCACACTCCGAGACTATGAATCCTAAGAGCATGCCTCGGGGGACCCCAAAGACATACTTCTTGGGGTTGAGCTTGATGCCCTTCTCTTTGAGGCATTTGAAGGCCACCTCCAAGTCATCGACGAGATCACTGGCCTTCCTGGACTTGACCACGATGTCATCCATGTAGGCCTCGATGGTTCGCCCGATGTGCTCGCCGAAGACCTAGGTCATGCACCGCTGGTACGTGGCTCCAGTGTTTCTGAGGCCAAATGGCATAGTCACATAGCAGTACATGCCAAATGGGGTGACGAAAGAAGTCACGAGCTGGTCGGATTCTTTCATCTTGATTTGATGGTAACCGGAATACGCATCAAGGAAAGATAGGGTTTCGCATCCCGCAGTGGAGTCGATGATTTGGTCAATTCGCGGTAATGGGAATGGAACTTTTGGACATGCTTTATTCAAACTGGTGTAGTCTACACACATCCTCCACTTCCCATTTTTCTTCTTAACTAACACGGGATTAGCTAACCACTCTGGATGGGACACTTCCTTGATGAATCCAGCCGCCAAAAGCTTCTGCACCTCCTCGCCGATGGCCCTGCACTTTTCCTCATCGAATTGGTGCAGACGCTGCTTCACTGGTCTAGAGCCGGCCCGGATGTCCAAGGCATGCTCGGCGACCTCCCTCGGTATGCCCGGCATGTTCGAGGGACTCCACGCGAATACATCGGCATTCGCACGGAGAAAGTCGACGAGCATGGCTTCCTATTTGCTGTTGAGGGTGGCACTGATCCTCAGCGCCCGGTCGTTGGAGCAGGTGGGGTCGACCGGGACGAGTTTGACGGCCTCTGTGGGCTCGAAAGTCCCGGCACGATGCTTGGAGTCAAGCGCCTCGCTACCAAGTCGGTCGAGGTTGACGATGAGGGTCTCAGCCTCCATGAGAGCCTCAGCGTACTCGATGCATTCGACATCACAGTCGTATGCATGTTCGTACGTGGACTCGATAGTGATGACGTCGTTGGGGCCCAGCATCTTGAGCTTGAGGTAGGTGTAGTTGGGGATCACCATGAACTTGGCGTAGCACGGGCACCCCAGGATGGCGTGATAGGTCCCCTTGAACCCAACCACCTCGAAGGTGAGGACCTCCTTGCGGTAGTTGGAGGGAGTGCCGAAGCAGACAGGTAAGTCAATGCGCCTGAGGGGTCGCGTGCATTTCCCTGGCACGATGCCGTGGAAGGGCGCGACATCGCCTCGGAGCCGTGACTGGTCGAGCTCTAGGAGCTCCAGGGTGTTAGCGTAGAGGATGGTGAGACCGCTGCCTCCGTCCATCAACACCTTGGTGAGCCAGGTGTTGCCGATGATTGGGTCGACGACGAGTGGGTACTGCCTGGGGTTTGGGATATAATCGGGGTGGTCATCCCGATCAAAGGTGATCGCCTCCCGAGACCAGTTGAGGTACCGAGGAGTGGCCACCTTAACCGAGAAGACCTCCTGGCGCTCCTTCTTTCGCTGGTGTGCCGTGAGGCACGCTGAAGGCCCGCCAAAGATCATGAAGGCGTTGTGCACCTCAGGGAACCCGTCATCCTTGTCGTCGTCCCTATCGCCGGCGCCCTTCTTCTTGGCATCGTCGTTGGGGAGCCCGAGCTTGGCATAGTAACGCCAGAGCATGGTGCACTCTTCGAGGGTGTGCTTCACCGGGCCCTGGTGGTAAGGGCAGGGCTTCTTAAGCATGTCGTCGAAGAGCCCGGAGCCTCTAGCGGGGCCTCAGGGATTCTTGCGATCTACGGCCGCGACTAGATCGGCCTCGAGGACCACCTCCTTCCCCTAGCGACCCTTTTTCTTTTTCTTGGGGAGGTGGGGGCTGAGGCCCCAGGGGCCTCGTCCCTCCGCTTCCCCTTGGCGTCGTTGTCGGGGAAGATGGCCCCGGTAGCCTCTTTGCCCTGCGGCAAAGTTGGTGGCGATGTCGAGGAGCACGGCCACCGTGGTCAGTACATTCCGGCCTAACTCTCGGACCAGGTCTCGGCAGGAGGTGCCGGAGAGGAACGCCTGGACAATTTCTGAGTCACCGACGCGGGGCAACTCGGTGCATTGCTTGGAGAAGCGTCAGATGAAGTCTCAAAGAGACTCGTTCGGCCTCTGGCGACAACTCTTGAGGTCCCAGGAGTTCTCGGGGTGCACATAGGTGCCCTAGAAATTCTCGACGAAGACCTTTACCAAGTCGCGCCAGTTGTTGATCTGCGAGGGAGGGAGGTGTTCGAGCCAGGCTCACGCTGAGTCCGACAGGAACAAGGGGAGGTTGCGGATGATGAGCAGGTCATCGTCCGCGCCGCCTAGCTGATAAGCCAGGCAGTAATCAGCCAGCCACAGCTCAGGGTTGGTCTCGCCGCTGTACTTCGAGAGGTTGGCTGGTTACCGAAACTGGGCCGGGAAGTGAGCACCATGGATGGCCTTACTGAAGACTCGAGGGCCAGGTGGCCTAGGAGAAGGACTGCGGTCCTCCCCACTGTCGTAGCGACCACCTTGGTGCGGGTGATAGCCTCGGGCGGGCCCATCGTAGTCGTGGCGCCGTCACCTGCTGACCACATCGTGGTCGCCTTGCGCCTCATGTCGGTCACCGAGGCGATCTTGCACCGAGGGGGCCTTGTTGGCTATCGGTGCCCAAGCATGCTCGGGACGAACCGAGGCCTCTCTATCCTACCGAGGCGGTGCCATGGGTAGTTCCGAGGCGCCTCCACACCATCGAGAGGTGGTCTCGAGGCTCGTCGTGGACCCGTCACCCCTCCGAGGTAGAGGGCTCGGGCATCGTTCGGAGCAGCATCGCCGCTACCGCGACATTCTAGCTAGCGCGATTGAAGATAGGGGGTTGCTCGCCCCCTTCATCGTTGTTGATGCGGTGGTTGACGTCGCGAGCCCTCCGCCGGGCTGCTCCGCCATCATCACGACCCCGTTGCTCTTGCTCGAGAGTGTCTCAGAGCTGCTGCAGAAGGAGTCGGTCTTGTTCGACCTTGGCCTACCTGGCGCACCAACTGTCGGTGTTTTGGGTCTGGCGGAACCTCAACCGACTAGTGAAAGTGTACTGCGTGCCCCTAATCCCGGATGGTGATGCAAAGAGACATAAGGTTTATATTGGTTCAGACAATAGGTGCCCTACGTCCAGTCTGAGAGAGCGATCTTGTATTCCTTACACCGAGGTGCTTGTAGTAGGGGCTTACAAGCTGAGCGAGAGAGGGAGCTAGTCCTAGGTCTCTGCATGGAGTGGCGTGGGTCGTTTGAGATGTTGATCTCTTATAGTGAGGGAGCATGTGTGTTACAGAGCGTTGTGCGTTGCTTGCACGTGTGTGTGTGTGAGTCCCTTACCTAGAAGCAGTCCCGGTCACTCCCTTTTATAGTCGAAGGGAGGCACAGGGGCTGTACATGGATTTGCTACATGGAGTTTTGTGAGCAGAGGCGGCATGTCCGAGCCCTGTAGCTCATCACTATGGTGGTATGGTTGGTGGAGCGGCCTTGTCCTCGGTGCACTAGAGCGACACGCCGGCCACGCCTGATCCTGTGCGACGTGGGAGCTCCTACGGCCTGACGTAGGGCATGGCGCGTACTGCGGACGACGTGTCGATCCCAGAGTGCTGACAACGTAGAGAGCCGAGGCTAGACCATTGAGGGGGCTCGACGGGCACGAGTCTCGAGGCTACAGGAGCCCGAAAGCGGATAGTCGAGGCTCAGAGGGAGCAGTTGGTCTTGTACATCAATTCCGAGGCTATAGGGACCCGGACTTGACTCTCCATGCCGCACTGTCCTTGGAGCAGGTGTTAGGCAGCATAGTGCAGCACGGGTGTCAGCCGTGGGCACAGTGCCGAGCACAGCGGCCGGTAACCCCTGCCCCATCCTGTCCCGGACGGCATGGCGTCGATGTGACTCCCATCTCGTCGGCCACTCCGCTGTATCGAGCCGTCGTTCGGCTGACGTCGCGGGAGTGGTTGGACGCGTTAGTTGGACATGACGTCCTGTCAGAGAAGTCGGTCAAGGCGGTGGTGACATGGTTGATGCCGAGCCGGCCTTGAGCGAGTTGGAGAATCAGTACCTCGTCCGAGGCCTCATAGCGCGGGGCCTCGGGTGGGGCGGAGAATCGGTACCTCGTCCGAGGCCTTACGGGCGGGGCCTCGAGCGAGTCAGAGAATCGGTACCTCGTCCAAGGCCTCGTGGCGCGGGGCCTCGGGCGAGGCGGAGAATCGATACCTCGTCCGAGGCCTTACGGGCGGGGCCTCGGGCGAGACAGAGAATCAGAACCTCGTTCGAGGCCTTACGGGTGGGGCCTCGGGCGAGGCAGAGAATCGGTACCTCGTCCGAGGCCTTACGGGCAGGGCCTCGGGCGAGTCGGAGAATCGGTACCTCATCCGAGGCCTCATGGCGCGGGGCCTCGGGCGAGGCGGAGAATCGATACCTCATCCGAGGCCTTACGGGCGGGGCCTCGGGCGAGGCGGAGAATCGGTACCTCATCCGTGGCCTTACGGGCGGGGCCTCGGGCGAGTCGGAGAATCGGTACCTCGTCCGAGGCCTTACGGGCGGGGCCTCGGGCGAGTCAGAGAATCAATACCTCATCCGAGGCCTTACGCGCGGGGCCTCGTTCGAGGCCTCGTGGTTTCGTTCTGGGCCGAGCCCGCTTTGGGCGAGCCCGGATACTGTTCGAGGTGGACCGGGTGGTCCAGCCGAGCCTCGGATAAGGTGGGGGTTTTGCCGATGGTTGTCTCTTGGCTTCGATATTTACGAGGTCTAAGCACTTTTTCGGTTCTTGCTTAGGGGACCCCTTTTCATGGTACCCGACAAAATCATTTATGCTATGGGGGGTGATATCCCAAACATTAAGTGTACAGCGCGCCATAGGAATTTGGCATAATAACATTGAAAAAAGAGGTGTTGAATGGTTTCTAGGCAGTGACAGAAGCAGCATCTTTTGTCACCATTCCAGTTACGGTGGGCAAGGTTGTCCTTGGTTAAAATGACACCTCTTTTTAGATACCACAAGAATATTTTAATTCTTGTAGGATTTTGATCTGCCATAAATCTTGTGACACTCTGACCCCATTGTTAATTAACACAGCATACAAAGATTTAACAGAAAAGCTACCTAATGAATGCAATGTCCAAATAAAAACATCTCTTTCTTCTTGTAAGTTCACATCTTGTAGAGATGCAACGATTCTATGCCAGTCCCTCAGGTTTCGACCATCTAGATTACGGCGAAAGGAAATGTTCAGCGGGACTGATGTAAGTACTTTTGCCACAGAATCTTGCTTTCTTCTCACAATGTTGAACAACGCGGGAAATTTATCTTTGAGAGGTTGACTACCCAACCAAGTGTCCATCCAAAAACGAGTCTGTGACCTGTCTTTTACTTTGAATGAACCAAAACTCATGAAAGTGTCTTTAACATTCATCAGACCTTTCCAAAAATAAGAATCTGTTGGTCTTTTTGTACAGCCCCATAAAGTCTTGTCTTTTAAGTATTTATTTCTCAATAGCTCTTGCCACAAGCCATCCTCATTTAAAAGTTTGAAAAGCCACTTACTCAACAAACATTTGTTTTGTAACTCCAAATTATGAATACCTAGGCCACCTTGTAATTTTGGTTGGCACAAGATTTCCCATTTGGCCAATCTATATTTGCGCTTGTGTTGTTCGCTTTGCCAGTAGAATCTTGATCTAAAGCAGTCGATCTTCTCCAAAACCCCTTTTGGGATTTCGAAGAATGACAGCATAAACATCGGTAAGCTAGAGAGCACCGAGTTTATTAGGACCAAGCGACCTCCTACCGAAAGCATCTTTCCTTTCCACCCACTAAGCTTGTTTTCAATTCTATTTTCTATTACCCTCCAATCTTTATTACTCAATTTCCTAGTGTGCATAGGCAAACCCAGATAGCGAAAGGGATATTTGCCCAATCCACATCCAAACAACTGTGAATAAAACACCTCATGATCCCTTGCTTTACCAAAACAAAAGATTTCGCTCTTGTGAAAATTAATTTTGAGCCCCGATAGTTGTTCAAAAGTGCTTAGAATTAATTTCATATTAACCGCCTTCTGAACATCGTGACTCATAAAAATCACAGTGTCATCCGCATACTGTAGGATAGACAGCCCATCTTGGATAAGATGGGGAATGACTCCTTCTACCTGACATGCTTCCTTAGCTCTAGCAATTTGTATGGCCAACATGTCCACCACTATATTAAATAGTATTGGAGACATTGGGTCACCTTGCCTTAATCCTTTTTTTGTTTGGAAGTATGAGCCAAGCTGGTCATTCACTTTAATGTTTACATTTCCTTCCTGTGTAAACTGCTGCACCCACGAACACCACTTATGCGAGAAGCCCTTCATCCTTAAAGTTTGTTGTAGGAAGTCCCATTTTACTTTGTCATAAGCCTTTTCAAAATCTATTTTAAAGATTATCACGTCCTGTTTTTTCGAGTGAAGTTCATGGATTGTCTCATGAAGTATCACTGCGCCCTCCATAATGTTTCTTCCTAGTAGAAAGGCCGTTTGTGTTGGTCTAATAATTTTCTGGGCAACAGTAGATAGTCTATTTGTCGCAACTTTGGTAAAGATCTTGAAAGAAACATTTAACAAACATATAGGTCTGTATTGTTGAATGACTTTCGCATCTTTCTTTTTTGGTAATAAAATTATAGTTCCAAAGTTGAGACTATGCAAAGGCAAGTTCCCCTCATGAAATTCCATAAACAGAGCCATCAGATCTTCTTTTACCATGTCCCAGAAGACCTGATAAAACTCTGGTGGAAAATCATCTAGGCCCGGTGCCTTATTATGTTCCATCTGAAAAATTGATGCCCTGACCTCAGACTCTGTGAATACATGAGTCAGGTACTCATTTTCCAGTTCAGATACTTGTGGAATATCCTGAACAAGGTGTTCATCTAATTTCATATTAGAGTTATCTGGTGGGTCAAACAGGTTTTTATAATAGTTGGTAATATGCTGCTTTAATTGAGCATGCTGCTTTAATTGAGCATCACCATCTATTATAGTGTCACCGTCCTCCAACTGAAAAATACGAGTTTTTCGGTGCCTACCATTAGCCAACAAATGAAAATATTTAGTATTAGCATCCCCTTCCGGTAGGTGCTTTACCTTTGCCCTTTGGTACCATTTAACTTCCTCCTCTCTAAGTAATTCAGCGAGTCTCTCACTTAGCACATGTTTCAAATTTAACCCCGTCTCATTCAGAAGGAGGTTCTCTGTCTTCTTATCTAGCTCATCGAGTTTGTCTAGCTTCAAGAGGATACTTGACTTGTTAAGTTGTTATTTGATCTTGTCGATAAAAGTCCGGCGAACTCTTACTGTTAGTTTTTTTTTTTCAAATGCCAAAGCTTACATGAATTTGTGTAAAGCCAGTAACTTAATTAAATCCTATATATGTAGGCGGAGGTTGTCATTCAAGTAGCTATTGAGAGATAGGGCATGTTTAGTTCCAAAAAATTTTCACCTCAAAGTGTCACATCGAATCTTGCGGCATATGCATGGAGTACTAAATGTAGACGAAAAAAAACTAATTGCACAGTTAGGTGAGAAATCGCGAGACGAAACTTTCGAACCTAATTAGTCCATAATTAGATACTAATTACTAAATACAAACGAAAGTGTTACAGTAGTCAAACAATAGCCAAACCCAAAAAAAATTTGGAACTAAACGCGCCCATATTTCATGAAATTTAACAAAAACCAGTTTGATGCTATCGATTTCAGTGCATTTTTCTATAAGCTTTCTTAAAGTTTGACCCGAGATAGTACAACTTAAATCTTTTATCTGAAAAGAGAGGGAGTAGTGCATCAAAACCGTTGACAAATATTAACAATCATATCGTCCATGTTATGAACATGCCATGGCTGCTTCTCCGGTTATTTTCATTGGTTTGACAGTCCTTGTATGCCATCTTATATATGGATCATTATATTCTTTAATTAGACATTACCAAGAAGACACATGTGGCTAATCGGCCATCACAGCCGTTGAAAAAGTGTTGTTAGATATGATTATATATCGGAAAGGCCAAAGTAATTGGTATCTTTTATTTAGGCCCTGTTCGGTTGAACTAATCAGCCTGGCTTATCAGTCATGGTACAATATTTTTCTTCTATAATAAATCAGCGAACAATACTTTACAGTGCACGGGATGTCTATTCATGATCATTTTTGGGCAAGGTTCACCATAAAAGCCAGGAGACTTTTTTTTTTCGAATAACAGGGAGACATGTGTTGATAGAAATAGAAAGAACAAAAGAAAATGACACTTTAGTAGTTTGGGCCCATCTGTATTGTTGACGTAATTAATTGGGCCGGCCAGTTTACTCTAGTTTCAATGGAATGTACAATTTGGTATTAAATGATGATTAGGATTAGGAAAGCGTAATCATCAAATCATGCATTGACTTAAGCCGGGCGGCTAGGCTTAGATTGACTATTTACTTTTATCATAAATATAAGTTTATTAGATTTGTCCTAAGTCATATCTTTTAAATTTAACCATCAATATACAAAATTTTATATAGACTAACAATACAAGATCGGTGTTACTAGATTAAAAAAATACTTTTATAATTTTTTCAGATTAACACAAACGTTCATATAACACTCACACACACTTAATCCTATAAATACGCAAATGCAAACTCTAGCCCTACGAGCATCTCCAAAAGATTAGGTACGTAAAAAGTCACCATAGCTGCGTCGGCGCGTCGCTATCGAGTTGCACATCGCCATCATATAATAAATCTAGAAAAATACGAGCACATGTGCTAAGTCAAAGACTTGACCAACACTCAACTCGCAATACTTATATAATAGATAACTACTTTAAAATAGTATACTTTTATGGATATTACTAGTTAAAGTAAAAAAACGAGCACGAACTTAGATGGACTTATATTTGTGACGTGAGGAAGTAGATAACTCGCATGACTAGTCGGATAATGATTAGGCTTCATCCTTGTTTATTAAATGCAAGTGGTTTGTCGCTGGTCAAGCATGGGCTAGATTATGGTTCGACTGTCTGGTTAAGAACTTGATGTGAGGTTTATTGCTGTTTTCAGCCAGTTTAATCTTACTGGAAATAATTTTTATAATATTTGTTTTACAAGAACAGCTTTGGTTGCTTGGAGGTGAATCGGCAGCCGATTTTTTTTTGGTCTTTTTTTGAAAAATATTCATAAATAGACCTCTGGAGGTATCCTTTTGTTTTCTAGACCCTGGGCTCGGTGGCGAGGTCGGAGGCCAGCGTTGGTGTGGCGTCCTACGTGGTGGTTTGTGTGGCACAACATGACACTAGGCTCGGCGTAATAGATCTTGGTGCCGAGCTCGGCGCCAAAGTCTTCTGACAAGTGGGGGGCCTTTTTCTTTCCTTTCTCAGTTCTCTCTCTCCCATTCTTTCTCTCTTGCTGTGACCGAATGCCTCTCCGCCTCCGACCATGCAGTCCCAGGCCTCCCACCTCGGCGCCAAAGCAAATGGCGCAAAGACATGTAACCTCGGCATCAATTGTTATGGCACTGAGCCCAGGGTCTAGAAAATGAAAGGGTACGTCTAGGGGTCTATATGTAATTATTTTTCAAAAAAGGACCAAAAAATTAAACAAATCGAATCAGCGACGGGTCAACATCCGTTGCCAGGTCGCATGTGTATGGAGAGGCGACCACGACTACTACTACTAACTATGACTACGACTACTACGACTACTACGACGACTACGACTACGACTATACTTAATCAATTTTTTTAGTCTGACTAAATTTCTTGAATTTTAATCAAATTTAAAGTAGCATTGAGTATCAAAATAATTGTATTATTAAATCTACCATGGAATATCTCTAGCTAGCACATTTATTGGTATAACAAATTTTAGAATAATGGTATAAATCTTGATCAAAGTCAAAGAAAATTAACATACGACTACTACGACGACGACTACGACTACGACTACCACTACCACTACCACTACCACGACTATGACTACGACTATACTTAATCAAAAATTTTTAGTCTGACTAAATTTCTTGAATTTTAATCAAATTTAAAGTAGCATTGAGTATCAAATTAATTGTATTATTAAATCTACCATGGAATATCTCTAGCTAGCACATTTATTGGTATAACAAATTTTAGAATAATGGTATAAATCTTGATCAAAGTCAAAGAAAATTAACATAAGACAAAATATATTTTATAAAAAGGAATAATGCTAACGATCAACAATCTAAGTTAGTATCTTTTGATCAAAACCAAATGCATTTATTTTCTTTCGCTCTACTTTGCACCCCATTACGAGCATATACACTAGAAAATGATATGATTTCCAAGTAATTAGAGTCTAGATTAAAATAGGAAATACAAATTATACACCTTTGATGGAGTTTATTAGAGAGATGTCTGATTTTGAAGTTCAGACTACAACGAAGGAGTTTTTTTTATCAAAAAAGGAGTTTTTATAGTTTTTTTTAGGAGAAGGAGGTTTTTTTAGTTTTTTTTAGCAAAAGGAGTTTTTTTAGGCTTTTTTAGTGGAACAACGAAGGATGTAAAACCAACCTTTTCTCTTTCTTTTCACCATCGGGAGGCCACGGCCCACTAGCCCAGCCCATTGTGTATGTCCTGGATTCGGGATTCCTGATGGGCACACGTATCTTTAGCAGACGGAGATCAAGCGGCCCAATCAAATGGGATTCGGCCCTATTTCTGCAATCTGGAGATTAAGCTTCGCGTGTCAACTGTCACCCCGAGGGCCGAGGCTCACCGGCCTGGCGGCGGCGGCGCTGCGCTGCCCGCGCACCAAGCACACAACCACCGTCTTCCCTACAGAAGACCAACCACGCCCCCGCGGTGCGGCGATGCCCAGCCAACACCTCGCGCAACTACGCCATACCATAGTCGCCGCCGCCATAAATTGGAGCCCAGGGAGGATGAGAGAGGAAGAAGCGCGGGCGAGTCTGCAATGCTCCTTTCGCTTCGGAGACGGTGAGCTTGTTGGTTTTTTTTCTCGCTTATCGCGGATTCACCGCACGTTGATTCGTAAGGAGACCCGCAATCTCCATGGCATTCCTCCACCCGTACGATGCATTATTTTTTGGCGCTACTGATTGCTCTCCGCCTTTCTCTAGGCTGCGTACTAGCATTTGCATCAGGGACGGTGACGATTAGTGGACCACCTTTGCTTTCTCTCTCCAGATTCTAGATGGAAATCAGCATCCCATTGGAGTTAAATAGAATAGTTATTAAAAAAAACCTTTGCACTTGTACTATAAATTTTACAATTAGAAGTGTTCATTCCTATCATGAGAGGTAACATTGAATTTTACCCGAAAAAATATCTGTTTAGCTCTTGAAAGTTGCAATGACACATTTGACTAGTCGAGTACCAAGAGGCATTACTTTGTGAAAGGATAGTGGTCACAGTTCATGGGGCAGAAGAAGAGAAAGTAGATGGAAATTTGAGGATAAGTGTACCTTCCACCCTATAACTTCTGCTTGCCTCCAAATTTGCTCTCAGTTTTGCAATACAAATGTTCAGGCTAGCCTTACAAGCACCATAAAATTCCTCAAAAAGCAAAAGAAAAGAACAAAAAAAAAGAGAGTAGGCGATCCACGATATAACACTTTGACATGTTGGTACTATCAGAGGCACAGGTTCCTCATGATTGGAATGTGGTTACACAGAAGAAATTAACTGACATTGCTACTTGCCAGTATTCTTGTTTTCATGTTGTCTAGTGAAAATACCTTATTTTCTTGAGAAGTATTGATTGAACCATCTAGTCATAGATTCATACATTTGGATACTGCAATCAGATGGTGGATGGAACCTATAAGGTATAATGCTCTTGAAGCAAGATTCATAATTCAAATGAAGATCTGTAAATGAAGAAAAGAAGTATGTAAATGAGAATTTCGAATCATTGTTTATGCAGAACAGAATTGCAGATCTTACATATTCGACATCGAGCTGCCCTAAATTCAATAATGAAGTATGAGATACTGTTATCAACATTTTGATAAATATGTTAGTACCCTGGATACTTTATGTTGTAAACTTGTTGCTATGCATGCATGCATGGGAAACTTGCTCGTAACACGGTTAAAACCTCTTTTGTTTTTGCCTAAGAAGATATGACTTGGCCATGGTTGGTGATCTGAAGTAAACTGTTGCCGACAGGCTTCAAACATTAAACATTAGGTTTTCACGATAGTAAAGGTAAACAGTGTTATCTTTTGTTTTTTCATTTTAGTTTGCTTGTTGTACTGTAAATGGCTGTCTCTAGTAGCATTATTCTAAGATATACTGCTACTTGTCAAACACAAAGGTTGAAATCTTGCATGTACTCATTGCAGCCGATTCTTTTGCAGGTTTGTATATTGGTTCTTTATGATTACCGCTTGACATATAAAGTGCACTCAAGCATAAGTATGTGCAGTGTACAAAATTGATGAAAAAAATGAGTATACAGCCATTTGCCAAGAATATTTTTGAGCTTGCTGTTATGTGTGTGAAACAGTAGCTGAAGATTCATCTAGTCCGTACCTCTGTTGTGTTGCTATGATGCATTTAGAATAATCTTCTTCTTATGCTCCAGTCGGTCATGGTACTATCATCTTCAATCTCTATGGTTGGTACATGAGCAATTTTAGGCCAATCTTCACCATCATTTTCTTTGCAGCTCTTTGTTAGCAGTGGGCATTCTTTGATGTACAATTCTTTCAGTGATTGTGGGAGGCCCTGTTCTGGCAAGCTTGGTATAAGAGGACAGTTCAAAATGGTCATAGCTGCCAAGTAAGATGCTGCTTCTATACCAGGAGGCAAGCATCTTAGGTTGCTACAATGGAAGATCTCCAACTTTTTCAGAGTGGCAGGAAGCTTTACTGGAAATTGGTGAAGGCTGGCACAATCAGTTATGGCAAGATTTATCATTGAGGATATCTCATCAATCTCTCGAAGAAGAGGATTGATTAGGTTGGAGCACGAGCTGATGCGTAGATCTTCAAGCATGAAGGGCAGCAAACTATGCTGTTGGGATGGTTCCAGCTTCGGACAATCATAGATATGAATACTCTTAAGAGCAGTCAGTGCTCTGAATCCTTCAACTGGCAGGTGAGTTAATTCTGGGCAGCCTGTGATGGTTAATTGCTGGAGTGTTGATAATTTCTGGCAAAGCAATCCTTGCTCTAATGATGTAAGATTTGGGCACTGGTGAATCTGTAGGCATACCAATGATGATGAAACTTGAGAGCTTGGAGTATGTATTTCTGGAAGAATAGTGAACCCTGTTTCTGAAATTTTGAGCTTCACTACTGATGATGGGAAAGATGGGAATTCTTCTAGTAGTGGGCAGTCAATCACTGTAAGTTCTGTGAGCAATGGAAGCAACTGACCATCTTGTACAGAAGCCCAACCTTTTAGGTTAGACATGTCTTCAAATACGAGTTCCTTCAGTGATGGAAACCCCTTGACTTCACTGGTTCCTGAAAACTCTTGGTTGATGTGAACAATGGCATGGAGACCCCCAATATCTAAAAACTTGAGTAGGGGAAGTACTCCAAGCGCTGGTAGAACTGAACAGTTTGTACAGTCAGACAGGTGGATGGTTTGCAATTGAGTTAGTTTACTTAACCAATTTGGAAAGTATAAGCCTGCAAAGGCCTTGACTGTCAGCTCACTGAGTTCATGATGTGGTTGAAGGTGTTCAAGTATCTTTATGTCTTTATCTGCAGTTTTTGAAGTCAAGCGCCTCCTTTCAGACCATATAAGGTGTAAATTGTTGATGTTTGTCTTCTTCATTAGCAAAGCTTCATTAGCCTCTTCCACACTAGCCACACTCTCAAGATTCTTAATGCAGATATGTCCTGTGATTCCCTTCATGGCCTTCAATTCACTGATCTTGTATCCTTTGTCCTTACGGACAACAAATTCCTCCAGCTGTTGAAGGCAAGTCAAGTTCCCTATTCCAGCTATGCCAGTGATCAACTCCGTTCTTGCTTCTAGCCATCGAAGATTTACGAGATTGGTTATGGTCTTTGGGAGGTAATCTAATGCAAGGCAGTTTTGCAGCTTCAGTGTTTGCAGGCTGAAGAGCCTACCAATTGATGAAGGCAACATTGCTATTCCAGTGCCTGAAAGATTCAAATATCGAAGCAATTTTAAGTTACCAATAGAATCAGGCAGCTCAGTAATATCTCGTCGGTTCAGATCAAGCACATGAAGGTACTTCAACTTGAGGAACAGATCACTGGGTATAGAGCTTGTTATCGATTTGTATCCATTTAGTAGTAAAAGTGTGCGAGCTCTCTTAAATCCAAAGAAAGCTTCAAATTGGGTCCTGCCTCTGTTGTCACAAGAGAATGATAGATGCCTAGCACTTCTTTCAGGGCTGCTGCTGTGCGGGGGATCATGCAGTCTTAGGCCTTCATCCAATCTTAGGAACTCATCAATTGAGACAGACTGTGCTAGGTCATGCATGGCATCATGCATTACATATCCACTTTTGTGATATTGGAAGAAGGATCTGCTTTGTAATTCATCAAAATAGCCACTCCCAATTTCTTCCATCTTCCTCCTTCCTTGAGGCTGAATGAACCCAAGGGCCATCCAGATTTGAACCAACCTTCTTTTCTCAAAGACGTAATCTTTGGGAAACACTGAACAAAATGCAAAACATCGCTTCAGTGTGGCTGGCAAATGGGTGTAACTTAATCTTAGAGCTGGCAATATGTTGTTCTTGTCTGATGGTAATTCCCATATTTCACTCTTTAATATGTTCTTCCAATCTTCCTCTGCATCCCTGGTACATAGTAAACTGCCTACTGCTTTTGCAGCTAGTGGCAGGCCTTTCAACTTCTTCACGATGTCCTTGCCTATCATTTCCAATTCTGGGTGTGAACTGGAGTCACCATCTACAAATGCATGTTTCTTGAACAACTGCCAGCAATCGTTGTTTGATAGCTGCTTTAGGTGGTAAGGAGTCATCCCGCCCATTAGTATCCCCACATTTTTGTTTCGTGTGGTAATTATAATCTTGCTTCCCTTTCCCCCGCTAACTAGAGCACAGCGATATCTGTCCCATTTTTCAGGATCCTCATTCCATACATCATCAAGGACTAGAAGAAATCTTTTACCTTGCAGTTTTTTTGAGAGGTCTTCTTGAAGCAGGTTCATGTTTGTTGTGGCTGATGAGAACCCACTAGCAACTGATTCAATTGTTTCCTTGGTAAGCTTCATCTCATCAAAATTTTCAGAAACACACAGCCACACCCTTAACTGGAAATGCTCCTTTACTCTTTCATCATTGTAGATGAGCTGTGTTAGAGTCGTCTTTCCTAGTCCCCCCATGCCCACTATGGGAATAATAGAAAGGTTGGCATGGCCCAAGTTATTGGGGGCCAGCAACATCTTCACAATGGTTTCTTTATCTTCTTCTCTTCCAAACACACTTGAGTCATCGATCAGTGAACTTGTTTTGGGCCTCTCCTTTATCTCCGGCCTGTTGGTCCCACTGTTCATGTTTGGACCAATAATCTGTCTTTCTTTGATAAGCCTATCGAGTTTCCCCTCAATATTCCTTATTTGCTGCACTATCTTATGGTTAAATAAACAATTGTTCAACCAAAAACAGCAGAGACAGCTCCTAACCTTCTTCAGATGGTCATGGTTGAATGGACCTTCTAGTTTGGATCGCAGAGTCTCAGCTGCATACTCATCAATCAAGTCATCCATCTCATCTGCGACACCCTTGAGCTTGGCAAGCCAGCTGCGTGCAGCCGTATCCTTCAATTGCCGCTCCTCCGCATCTTCAACATGAAATTGAATTGTTGACAGGATGCTCGATAAGTTATGCAGTTCTTCAGTGACATCTCGAGGGAATCTCAGCTCTCCGATAGTAGCAGCAAGCACTTTCTCAAAGAGTGCCTGAATGAAGGCAGACAGTACAACCTCTCCAATCGGCATAGTGTTTTTCCCCTTTTGGTTGTCTATTGTTTCCCTCCTAGCAATGCAAATGAGGAATGCGGTGAGGTGGTTGAGGCCTGAGGGCACACTGAGTTATTTCTGTACCATTGACCCTGAAGTCGTTGCTCTTGCTACTTGTAGAATTTAATAACATATTTTCTGAAGAAATAAAAGTCTCTCTTTTTTTTTTGGTCATGCCATTGCAAGTCGGGCCAAATAGGTTCTGAAAGAACTGTTATCTGATTGGTGACGTCTGTATTATCACGACTTCTAGGCAAAGTTTATATTTCATAAAAAGAAAATTTTCCATGTATTACATATGTTTCTTGAAAACAGTTTCTATAGCTTGTATAGTTCATCCGAGTTATCTGCTGTTTCACTACTGGAATTGTTTATTAAGCATGGCAACCCTGATGTTTTCTGCAGTGCAGGCAAGGGGATAACTTGCCAATTCCTTGCTGTCACGTATAACCGTGCTTCTGGAAACGAAGTGAAGGAATCAATCCTGGGCAACTTCCAGGAAAGGCGAATGAAGGGCACATATTGGACTATATTTCCTTCCAGTGCCTCTCTAGTCAACGGTGTTTGGCCGATGCTGGATAGAAAATCTTGAAAAGGAGCTCCGTGGACAGGTGCACACCACTTAGCATCATTGACTGGACAATCAGGTGCACACAAGTCCCCTAAGCTTTTCGCGAAGCGTCAAAAAACAGAAGCCAAGTCGCAGTTTCTGCTGTTCTTGAAGAGTTTAGGTCAGTCTGTCGTTTTCGACATGTGGTTTCTTCTTTTGTTCTCCGAGCTTTCTAACAAGCAACAACGGACGAGTTCAGGCATTCTTTTTTTGACGATAATATGCAGCTGCTCGTTTATTAATCATAGTGGATTTAATGCAACTAATCTGGTGCTGCAAATGTTCAGCCTGTTCGTTTGCTCGTATACGATCGTGGATTATAAGTTGGAACAGTATTTTTCTCTCACACCAAACCAGCCAGCAGTAAATAATCCACGACCGTTTACGACGAAACGAACAGGCTGGTTGCTACTTTGTTCAATAAACTTTGACAATTCCAAAAACATATAATAATAAGCATTCAAAACTTCCATGTCTTTGGCTGTTTGTTCATATTTTCGATCTTGTAAGAAATCTGTTCATATTATGGGTTTTTTAAACGTACAACTGTCAATATAGCAGTGCAATTATCATCGACAAAAATATTTAAAAAAAAATATTTTTTAACTTAAATATTACATAAATACATTGGATCTCTTACATATTACATGGAAGAGTATATAGTACACTACAGTACAGTACATCAACGCCCGTAGGGCTGTACTATTACTTAACCTAGCGGGCTTCAGGCCCGCACCTCCGCCTAGTGCGGAGGCGAAGCAGCAGCCCACAGGCCACTTTTTAAACTCGTCGCCCAGTGCTAGGCAAACGATGTGGGACAAAACTTTCGGCCCAGGGCATGCAGGCTAAACGGAAGCGCCTCGCTTGGAAGGTGTGGGGTAAAAAACAAGAAGGAAAAAAATAATACAGAGAAGACCCAATCGTGATCGTGGTTTGGTGGGCCCTGGCCTAGCTATTAAGACCCAATCGCACCAAACCCCTCCGGAATTTCTTATCCCCCCCTCGTCTGCTCCACCTCCGACCTCGCGCGAGACGAGCAAGCCCAACACAAGCATGGCCGGAGCAGCAGCAGCCGCCGCCGCCGTGGCGTCCGGGATCTCGGCCCGGCCGACCGCGCCGAGGAGGGCCTCGACGGGGCGCCGCGCTCGGCTGTCGGTGGTGCGGGCCGCGATATCCCTCGAGAAGGGCGAGAAGGCGTACACGGTGCAGAAGTCCGAGGAGATCTTCAACGCCGCCAAGGTACCGGTCCTCTCTGATTCCTTCGCTCTGCGGCTCCTTTAATGCCGTCCGCCATGGTTCCCCTTCGTTTCGGGGAGCCTCGTGGCTTTTGAGGTGTGAATTCGGAAGAAGAGACGTCGCTTGCGGCCAGCTGGGGAATGCCTTGTTTGTGGTTGTCGTGGAAATTGTGGCAAATCGGTTCGCTTTTCTCTTTCTGTATTTCCGCGAATGGGTTGGTGGTAACGCAATAAGAGGTGGATTGTCAAAGATGGCTTGGAAAATGGAAACCGGGGGCTGGGAGAGGGTCTGGAATGGGGCCGACATTGTGAGCTAGTAAGCTCAGCCTGTTCGCTGGGTCGTAAACGATTGTAAATTTTCAGCTAGAACAGTATTTTTCTCTCCCATCAAACCAGCCAGCAGTAATAATACGATCGTATCAGCACCAGCCGAACAGGCATGCAAATGAAAGCAATCCTCGCTGTAAGCAATCCTACTGAGATAGGATTACGTAGGTGCAGCAAGCATTACTTTTGATGTGACAAACCGGTCAAATACCATACTTTTATGCAGTTAGTAGCCATTTCTTTGTGAGTCATGCTTTAGTCCTGGATCTGTAGCTGTAAACTGCATAAAATGTGACTTGTGAGTACAACCCTGATTGTATATATATAAAAATATCATGAAATGGTGGGGACTATCATCACCATGACCAGTGTTAGGATCTTTCACCATTTTGAGATCTCAGTCAGCTTGCCATCATTTTTTTCCAATGGTTCTGGATGTTTTATTAACTGATTGTTCCACTGTTTCTCAGGAGTTGATGCCTGGAGGTGTTAATTCACCAGTCCGTGCTTTCAAATCTGTTGGTGGGCAGCCTGTAGTGTTCGACTCTGTAAAGGGTTCTCGTATGTGGGATGTTGATGGGAACGAGTACATCGATTATGTTGGTTCCTGGGGTCCTGCAATCATCGGTCATGCAGATGATAAGGTACAGAATTGATTATGTTGGTTTCTGGCCAATATGTGTTATGTGAATATGAAGTATTTCAGCGTAATCTTTTGTTTGTTAATCTCTGGGCTTGCTTCTTGTTTCCTATCCCATAGTGTTCTTTTATGATAGTTGATAGAGTAGCTTACTTTTATTTCCTATAATACTTAATTGAATTAATTCGACTAATCTCTATCCCATTTGTGAATCTACTAAAATTTCTGAACCTCTGTGTGTCATAAAATTTTCTTGGTCTGGTATTTGTCAACTTATAGCGTGATTTTTTAACCACTATTGAATATTGGAAAAAAAAAAAGATACTATACTTGATTCGGCAACATTTGGCTTATAAAGCTGTCTTGAGAATGGACAAAGCTATTTTAAATCACCGTACTTATAGCTTGTTTGATTTAGGTGAATGCTGCATTGATTGAAACTCTGAACAAAGGAACTAGCTTTGGTGCTCCATGTTTGCTGGAGAATGTATTGGCTGAGATGGTCATCTCTGCTGTACCAAGTATCGAAATGGTCCGCTTTGTCAATTCAGGGACAGAAGCCTGCATGGGAGCACTCCGCCTTGTGCGTGCATTCACTGGGCGGGAGAAGATTGTCAAGTTCGAAGGCTGCTACCATGGCCATGCTGATTCCTTCCTTGTCAAAGCTGGCAGTGGTGTTGCCACCCTTGGCCTCCCAGACTCTCCTGGTGTCCCCAAGGGAGCCACCTATGAGACTCTAACAGCACCCTACAATGATGCTGAGGCAGTGAAGAAATTGTTCGAGGAGAACAAAGGGGAGATTGCTGCTGTCTTCCTCGAGCCAGTTGTTGGCAATGCTGGTTTTATTCCCTCACAGCCTGGTTTCCTCAGTGCCCTCCGCGACTTGACCAAACAGGATGGTGCACTCCTGGTCTTTGATGAAGTGATGACCGGTTTCCGCCTGGCGTACGGTGGAGCTCAAGAGTACTTCGGGATCACCCCTGACGTGACAACTTTGGGTAAGATTATTGGGGGTGGCCTCCCTGTTGGTGCCTATGGTGGGAGAAGGGATATCATGGAGATGGTTGCCCCAGCAGGACCAATGTACCAGGCAGGAACTCTCAGTGGAAACCCTCTAGCCATGACTGCTGGAATCCACACGCTCAAGCGTCTGACAGAGACCGGCACCTATGAGTACTTGGACAAGATCACTGGCGAGCTCATTCGTGGGATATTGGATGTGGGTGCGAAAACGGGGCACGAGATGTGCGGCGGGCACATCAGAGGAATGTTTGGCTTTTTCTTCACTGGTGGACCCGTCCACAACTTCGGTGACGCCAAGAAGAGCGACACTGAGAAGTTTGGAAGGTTCTACCGTGGCATGCTGGAAGAGGGTGTGTACCTGGCTCCCTCGCAGTTTGAGGCGGGTTTCACCAGCTTGGCGCACACCTCCCAGGACATCGAGAAGACCATCGAGGCTGCTGAGAAGGTTCTGAAGCGTATATAGGGGTTCTGCTACGAAGTATGCAGAGAGCATTTCCTCCTATTTACCTTCTTGTACTCTTAGTTCTATATGTCACTGAGGTTTTGTATTGTGCAGCAGCAGGACAGCTTTTGTAGCTCCCTCTTTCTGAATTAGTGCGTATTGTTTTTGCAGTGGCAATAAATCTCTGGTCCACGATTACAGTTGTTATACTGATGTTCAGATACAGGATTGTTTTCATCCTTGTGCTCAGATGTGTTTGTTGGGTGGGGTATATGCAATAATGGAAGGAGCAAAGCAGAGCGAGCATGCTGTTTAGATTTATTCAGGACTTGGAATTTCCCAGTCTACCCCCAAATCCATGTGTATTCAGGCAGAGAGCGACCAAAACTGTGCCCACCAAGACATCACCAATTCCTTCATTAGACCCATTTTGACCAAGACATCACCAATTCCTTCATAAGACCCATTATGATACAAACTACTGTCCACAAAGATCCCATTTTACATTCTTGGTACACGAGGGCAAGAGATGAGTAAATTCCTGTTCACAAGCACAAATTTATTGACCCACCCAGCCCCAGCCCACCACCGGTGATGAACAATTGGTGAGCCAACTGAATTCATTCCCGTGGTCGTGCAATCCAGAGAGAACTCAGAGCGCGTAACCGGGAAAGATAGTCACTGATTGCAAGCAGTGCTCGTGCAGATTGGCGGGTGGTCAGTATTCGCTGCATCTGTTCAAGAATCTGCCTTCGCAGATCGTCAGCCTGCAAATATGAGATCTTTTAAAAAGCAGAAAAAAAACAGCGTTGGTTCTGCAAATTTACCAGTTACAACACATCAATCAACGTGAAACAGCATATAACCAAGGGCAAGTTCCATGGTCTGCAGAATGTGTTGTGTACCTCCTGTAGGAAGCTTTCTAGAGTGCCAAGCTTCCCAACTGCCGCTGCCATCTGCCCCGAGCAATCTACAACGTTACCAGAAGAACCAGCAGGATACAGGGATCCTGATGCAAGGGTTTCTGCGACCGACTGTTGCATTGCTCTCAGCCCCTGCGAAAGGTCCTCTTCAGCTTGTTGCGAGGACTGTTGCAGGCTGTATATACTTGCAAGCTGCTGTTCAGTAAGGGGTTCCAGATGACTTGCAAGCAACTGCATAAAAAGAAACCGGAAAAATCTTTCAGCTTTGACAGAAGTGCACTGATGCAATAGGAACAAGTGAGAGAGATCATAAACCTTTAGAAGCTCTGACGGTCGAAGTCCACCTAACCACATAAAACACCTCTCGACAGGGGTCTTCCACATTCCTGGCAGCACGTGGAAAGCATCTGCCTTGGCTGCTACACCCTTAAGCCTGAAAGCTTCGCGGTAATGTGCCATGATGCTGTCAATAATACGCCGGAGATCATCGTCACTAGCATGTGCATTGAATGCAGCCCTCAGTTCATTTATCTGCTTACTGTGATCGTCTTGCCACTGCCCACTGAGCATAGTCCGTGTCAAATGCCAAAGCACCTAGAAATATGGATAACAGCTTAGTTCAGGATACTGTCCAGTGTGATCTAAACATTTGACACAAAAAAAACAGTAAATTACCATTTTCACTAGAAGAATGAGGCTGGTCTCCTGGAGTAGGAATAAATATGCCCTGAACAAGTAGCAAAATGTTGAAAAATAGGTTGTTCAACAGGAACTGCAGATTTTGTCAAATCCAAAGATCAAAACATGAGTACATGATGACCATACCTGTTGGCGAGCACGCTGGAGCTCCTGTTCCAGCTGGCTAAGTTTCAGCCTGCTGTTCTCAAGTTGCTTGACATATGCCTAAGGATGAAGAAATGGGTAAGTATTATAATTTCAGAGCTGTCCTTATGCAAAAGGAAAATACTATCCACCATAAGTTAGATGAAACTACCTTCTTTCTTAGACGGCTTTTCCTAGCAGCTTCACGGTTTTGGGCCAGACGGTGGAGTGCCTACCATTAAGTCAGTAAAAAGAGAAGTCTGTAGCAACGGAATCATCAGATGATCGCTTCAGTGAATGTGCAGAATTTTAATACCTTTTGACCTAGCTTATCCTTTGATTTGTTGCCAGAATCAGAAGCTGTAAGGGATACAAGCTGCCCTAGTTCCAACTGATAAGTAAACAAGATCAGTATATATCAAGAATACAAGTAACGTTACTTGGAAGCAAACTAATTGCTTCGGTTGACACGAGAATATCATCAGAATGGATAAACAACCATTAGTGTGTTTTTAATTTATGATCGATACATTAAAGTTTTAAAAGACATAATTATCACAATATTTTCAAGTTCTACTCATGTCAAAGTTATGGTATGTCTAGATTTCTTTTTAAATAACATCCACATTAGTAATGCACCGAGCATCTACAAAAATTTTCAAAACAGAAAAGTACCATTTGATTCTTCTCGTCAGTATCGAGTTCTGTTGACGTATCAGTCCCGGGGCTCGCATAAGCCATCTCAGACTCTTCCCAGTTCTCAGTGTCTCCTGTTGTTCAGAACTTAAGCTACCAGATTTGGTCGTTCTTCTCTTAGCTGTACTTCTGATGGAAGTTCAACTTTAGGTGCTGCAGCCTGCAGCACTTCCAAAATACAAAGCATAGAATGAATGGGAGACAAATCTGTAAATTTGAACCATATAAAAGATTATGAAGTCATTTTTATCTTATAAAACTGGGAGCAGTCACCGACTCAACAGATATGATCAGAATATTACAGGCACACCTTACTCTAACTAGCAAGCTGAAGGGGATTAATTGGCTGGATTCAACAAGGACCCTGAACTGAAGAGAACATAACGCCAACCAAGCTGCACATTCCAGCTTCAGCAAAGGAACAGATAAATAACGAATAGGCACAGCCAAAACTGAAGCTACTTGTTCAGCAAAATTGTTCAGAAACCAGATTGCATGAGCAATCCGAGAATTTTGCAGCATACCTGTGGTTGGGGTGGTGATGTCTTCCAAACGAATCTTGCAGACTGCTCAATGCCAGAAACCCGAGCGAGTTGGATGCTTTTGGCAAATGTGCAGTGCAGGTGCAGCTGAAAGTTGTAACTTCTGAAGCCTCTGTACATATGGTATATATGTGCAGCATTGTAGAACAGAACATATATTCCCCAGTCGTCCCCAGTCATATCTCTAGCTAGGCTTGCCATACGTGTCCTACGTCCAACACGCATTCAGTAACCCACCATGAATGCGATCTATCACAGAAATGTGTAGACGGTGGCAAAACTTCTTTCCTCTCCACAAGGAGCGCGTTGCAGGCTTCTGTGAACAAGTATGTCCACACTCCACACTATAGCGTAGTGGCGTAGCTGCATGTGCCTCTGAACTTTTCAGTCTATCTAGTCATTAATTGGGGGCTAAACGAAACTGAGTGGATTGGGCAGCAACCAAGCCAGAGCAGAGCTTGCTGAATCTGATGCAAACTGATGAGACTCTTGAGAAATCTATCCACAAAAGTTTGCAAAGGCTGCAGCCTGATTGAGAAAGTGTTGACGCTTGCAAAGTCCACGTCCACTTCACACGCCAAACTCAGCTACTCAAGCTATCAAGATTCAAGCGCCAGGCATTGGCAATGGACGGATAGATACAACGGAGCATCGCGCACTGGCACGGTGCTCCTAGTAGCTGAGCACCGTGAGCGCGGCGTGATCTGGGCCACGCGCGTGACGGCAACGGCAAGCTCGGCGTGGACACACGGAAGCTTCTGTTGTTTTTCTGTGTTGGGCAAAAAGAAGGCAACCGAAGGCAAAGCAAGCAGCCGTTACCTTCCCGCCATTCCCTCCCAGCCTTCCCTTTGATGGCCAGCCCATCCACCCCTCCGAGAAAGGTTCCCCCGCGCACCCCACCGCCCACCCGGACATCTCTCCCCGGGTTTGCTGTGCCTGCGCGTCCGCGTCCCGGCGCGCGAGGCCCCCCGTGTCGCCGTCGTCCCCATTGCCGACGACATGGGCAACTGCTGCTGCCCGGGGTCGTCGTCCGAGGAGCCCGCGCTGCCGCCGGACTCCTTCGCCGGCTCGTCACGCCCCGTGGGCAGCGCCACCGTGCCCCCGCCGACCTCGGTGTCGTCGTCGGCGACCACGGCGCCCACGCCAAACAAGCCCCCGGCCCCCATCGGCCCAGTGCTGGGCCGCCCCATGGAGGACGTCAAGAGCACCTACACCGTGGGCAAGGAGCTCGGGCGCGGGCAGTTCGGCGTCACGTCGCTGTGCACGCACAAGGCCACGGGCCAGAAGTTCGCGTGCAAGACCATCAGCAAGCGGAAGCTGTCCACCAAGGAGGACATCGAGGACGTGCGGCGCGAGGTGCAGATCATGTACCACCTCTCCGGCCAGCCCGGCGTCGTGGAGCTCAAGGGCGCCTACGAGGACAAGAGCAACGTGCACCTCGTCATGGAGCTCTGCGCCGGCGGGGAGCTCTTCGACCGGATCATCGCCAAGGGCCACTACACCGAGCGCGCCGCCGCCTCGCTGCTCCGCACCATCGTCGAGATCGTGCACACCTGCCACTCCATGGGCGTCATCCACCGCGACCTCAAGCCCGAGAACTTCCTCCTCCTCAGCAAGGACGAGAACGCGCCGCTCAAGGCCACCGACTTTGGACTCTCCGTCTTCTTCAAAGAAGGGGAGGTGTTCAGGGACATCGTCGGCAGCGCCTACTACATCGCGCCGGAGGTGCTGAAGCGGAGCTACGGGCCCGAGGCCGACATATGGAGCGTCGGCGTCATCGTCTACATCCTGCTCTCCGGCGTTCCGCCATTCTGGGCAGGCAAGCTACTCTCTCTTACTTCATCAATCAACGTAAGCAAGCAGATGGTTCATGATCTCGGTCGCATTGCCTCAACAATCGTGACGCCGACGATGCAGAATCGGAGCACGGCATCTTCAACGCCATCCTGAGAGGGCAGGTCGACTTCACCAGCGACCCGTGGCCGCGCATCTCGCAGGGCGCCAAGGACCTTGTCAGGAAGATGCTCAATCCTGACCCCAAGCAGCGGATTTCTGCATACGACGTCCTCAGTAAGTGTCTTGCCTTGCTTATTTTTCCTGAACATCAAAAACAGTAGTAGCATAATACGAGTAGTAAATACTGAAATGGTGCCTGTGGTGTTCGTTCAGATCACCCGTGGATCAAAGAAGACGGCGAGGCGCCTGACACGCCGCTGGACAACGCCGTTCTCTGCCGGCTCAAGCAGTTCAGAGCTATGAACCAGTTCAAGAAGGCTGCTCTGAGGGTTATCGCGGGATGCCTGTCGGAGGAGGAAATCAAGGGGCTCAAGGAGATGTTCAAGAGCATGGACTCCGACAACAGCGGCACGATAACCGTGGACGAGCTGCGGCGAGGGCTGGCCAAGAAGGGCACCAAGCTCACCGAGGCCGAAGTCCAGCAGCTCATGGAAGCTGTAAGATCAAATTGAAGCAGCCTGGACGGGGAAAAAAACAAATGCACCGTGAAATGTATGTATTCAGTATCTCCGGACCTGAAAAATAAAACAATCGCAGGCCGACGCCGACGGGAACGGGACGATCGACTACGAGGAGTTCATCACGGCGACGATGCACATGAACAGAATGGACCGGGACGAGCACCTCTACACCGCGTTCCAGTACTTCGACAAGGACAACAGCGGGTAACTTTTTTTGGTTTTGTGAATCCTGATGCGACGCCGTTGCTGTGTGCAGCGCCATTGTCGAGTGTTCGGACGCTCATGCTGCCATCCTGCCCTGCCACACAGGTACATCACGATGGAAGAGCTGGAGCAAGCCCTGAGGGAGAAGGGGCTGCTCGACGGCCGAGACATCAAGGACATCGTAGCGGAAGTCGACGCCGACAACGTAACTAAGCGTGTTCCTTTGCAGTGTCGCACGGCCGGCCTAGATGACATTTTGTTCATCAAATGTGTGTGATGCATGCATGCAGGACGGACGGATCAACTACACCGAGTTCGCGGCGATGATGAGGAAAGGGGACCCGGAGCCATCCAACCACAAGAAGCGGCGCGACGTCGTCCTGTAGAGGCCGGCCGGGGCGCGCATCACGGCGTGCGTGACGCCGGGGTGGAGCTCAGGAACAGATCGCACGGCTGCTGGCAGGAATCTTCATGGTGGCCCGCGCGCGGCATCTGCAAGGAGAAACAAACGCGTGCGTTCTATCTCTCCACGACTCCACATGTATAATGCACGGCGTATCTATAGCGCGAATGCCCGCGATGGGAAGGGGGGAGTGAACGAGCATTATTGTGAAATGCCAATTGGGTGTCGATTGTTCTTGTGTGCATGCTGTTACTCGGATGTATAATAGAACTGTTCATATTGTGTACCTGATACTTTTCTATCACGCAAAAGACTCGCCCACCGCGAGAATAAACAGGAGTCGATTTCTCGTACCGCGGCTCCCCTACCATACCACGTGGGGACTCAGATTGGGTAACGTTCCTTCAGCAAGTCACAGCGTAACATGCGGCCCTATATCCAACGTTGAAACACCATCCGACGGCTGCCAGCTTTCTCCCACGAGATACTTTAGTTTTCCTCCGTGAAAGCTAGGCGGGAGTGGCTGCTCGTTCGCGTGCGCTGCGCTGGTTTTCGGCGGGCTGCGCCGACCCGTGCCCACTGCTCGCCGCCGCCGACCCAAGCAGTCCTGCGCCGCCGTCGAGCTGCATACAACGAGCCGGGACGCTGTTCAGCAGCGTCGCCGCCGGCCTGGGCCAAGCAGTCCTACGCTTACCCGAGCAGTACTGCGCCGCCGCCCGTGGTCCGAAGGGGCCGGGCCACCGAGCTGCACAAACCGACACAGTGACGCCGTTCAGCAGCATTGCCGCCGGCCCGGGACACCGTCGACGAGCTCCGTGAGGACTTCAAAAAGTATCAGACCTATTCTATGTCACAATCTTGTATTTAGTGCCCACTTCACATTCAGCAAATTTTTATCTCACCTGAAATCCAACTAGCACTAGAAGTTCGTGGATGTGCATGTGTGATTTCCAATATTAAAAATGAATCTACAATATACAAACTTCAGAGATTATAGGGTTGTGAGTAGTTCAGTATTTCAGTTATTTCAGATAGGTCCTACCCAAGCTCAGAACCTGAGAGATTCACTGGCTGAAGCCAAGTCAGATATTGTTGTGAAGGTTTGTTCTTCTCTTGTCTAGTTTCTTATGAAAAAACCACATATTCTGCCTCAGAACATGAGAACATGAGAAAACCACATCGACTGAAAGATCCGTACTTTTTTTATGAAAAAAACAAGACCTATACTTTGCTTCAGTGAAAAATCTTATTTTATTTTTCCTCTGGCCTAGTTTCTTTGAATCTTTATTAACTTCAATTGGAGAGAGTTTATAATTCTTTATTCTGTGCAACTTGGATATGGCAATCATGAGCCAGATATTCTGCCTCCTGTATATACTTCGGCACTGTTCTGTCAGTCCAACATGCTGCTGCCTTTTGCTTTCAGATTGGTCTCCGGAAAGGATCCAAATCTTTCGAGGAAGGACGTGCTGCTCGATTCACTGAAGAGAGTGGAACCTTGGGTAATATTTGGGAAACTGTCTCAGGCAGCGATCTTGTGTTGCTGCTGATATCTGATGCTGCACAGGTTTGCTCCATGTTCACTAGCTGCACGGTTTCATGTGCATTCTTTTGTATATGTATACTTCTGTCTGATGCTTGACAGCACATGGAGTTCAGATAGGCTAACTTATTTATTGCTTTAGAATTGGTATGTTTGATCTATGTGTTATTTGTTTACAGCTGATGCTTTGCTTGATCAGAAAAATGCAAATATGCAATCATGTGTTATCCATTATGTAGTAAAGTTCTTCCTTTTGACAGAATTTGACAAGAAAAATTTGAGCATTGTGAAAGGCAAATCTGGTTTGTGTGAAAGGCAATGGCAGAACTTGACAAGCGAACACCTCAAGTTGGTTTGAGATTTAAAAATTCAGATGAAGCTTGGCAGTTTTGGGTGGCCTATGGGGGTCGTTCTGGCTTTGATGTTAGGAAAAGATATACAAATTACAGCAAATTTGATCGTAAGGTAACATCATGCAGATATGTTTGTGCCAATGAGGGTCATCGAAGAAAAGTGGAAAGAGATCATGTGGCAAAGTGTTTTAGACCTGAAACAAGAACCGATTGCAAAGCACGAATGACTATTACATTGGACCGAGGTGAAGAAAATTATGAAGTCACAGATGTTGTCCTTGAACACAATCACTCTCTTCACTTGCCTGAAACTCGACACTTGATGGCATCACAAAGGAAAATTTCAGAACTACAGGCTTTTGAAATTGAGACCGCCGATGATTCTGGAATTAGGCCAAAAGCTGCCCATGAGTTGGCTATCCATCAAGTTGGAGGGCCATTTAACCTTAGTTACACTTGTTGTGACCGCAAAAAATTATTTACAGAGCAAGAGGCAGAGGGAGTTAGCATTTGGACAGGCTGGTAGTATGTTGAAATATTTTCATGACAAGATCTCTGAAAATCCATCATTCCAATATGCTTTGCAAGTGGATTGTGATGAGCATATAACCAACATATTTTGGGCTGATGCCAAAATGATCCTTGATTACGCATATTTTGGTGATGTCGTGACATTTGACACTACTTTTGGCACAAATAAAGAATACCGACCATTTGGTGTCTTTCTTGGGCTCAATCATTTTAGAGAAACCACTATTTTTGGTGCTGTAATTCTCTTTGATGAAACTAAAGACTCATTTACATGGCTCTTTGAGACCTTTCTAGCAGCTCACAATGGCCAGCAGCCTAAAACTATTTATACGGATCAAGATGCAGCTATGGGAAAAGCAATAAAGAATGTATTCACTGAATCATATCATGGGCTGTGTACATTTCACATAATGCAAAATGCCATCAAACATTTATCAGTGAAGGGCCAAGAAGAAGAAGAGGGTGAGGGTGACCAGGAAGATGAAGAACCTCATATTCTCTCTGATTTTAGCGCTTGTATGTATGGCTATGAAGACAAGGAGGCATTTGAAGAAGCATTTGACATTATGAGAACAAAAGTGCACAAACAAACTTGGTTGGATAGTATCTATAAGGTGAAAGAAAAGTGGGCTGAATGTTATATGAGAGATGTTTTTAGTTTGGGAGTGAGAAGCACACAACTAAGTGAGAGTTTCAATAATGCATTGAAGAACCATTTGAAATCAGATTTTGATATTGTTCGATTTTTGAGGCACTTTGAGAGGGCAGTGGAAGACAAAAGAACTAAGGAGCTGGAATCTGAATTTGAGGCAAGGAAGAACATACCAAGAAGGCTAATGTGCACTCCTATGTTGGTGCAAGCAAGTAAAGTATACACACCAGTTATTTTTGAAGTTTTTCAAACCGAATATGAAAGATCTATGGCTGCATGTACACGAGTATTAGGAGACAATAAATATGCTGTTGCTGTTGGGAGTCTCCATGGTGATCTAAGATTTGAGGCGGAGCACACAGTAGTAGGTGACCTTTTAAATCAGACAGTTTGTTGTAGCTGTGGAATGTTCAATAGGGTAGGAATATTATGTGCACATGGCCTGAAAGTTCTTGATTTAATGAATATAAAGATGTTGCCAATACATTACATCTTAAAGAGATGGACTAGAGAAGCGCGCTCAGGAAGTATTCAAGATAGGCATAGAAGAAATGTGATAGAAAACCCAAAACTGGAAGCTCAACTTCGATTCAAGTCTCTGTCTCATAAATTCCACAATTTGGCGTATAAAGCCGCCGACTCTCTAGAATGTTGCTTGCTGCTCGACAATGCTCTTGATTGCCTTTGCACACAAGTTGAGGATAAACTTAATGTATCCAGCTGTGCTATAGATGAAAAACCAACAAATGAAGAAGAAAATGTTGACCCAAATGTGAACCAAAGAGATGATTTGCTTAGTGCTGCAAAGCTGAAGAAAAAGGAGGTCTAGTCAAAAAATTCAAAGAGAAAGAGGACTTGGATCGATAAGTTACGACACAAGGGGAAACACAAGCAAGCAAAATCTTCTATACCACCAAAATCTGCCAAACCAAAGAAAAAAAGGAACAAAGGTATGTTGCAAACTTGCAAACCTACATAATGCATGCTGTTGTCATTTGAATCGAAACTAATTGGTTGAATTTTTATTAGCAGCCAAAAAACAAAAATGATATTGTACAGCCCCAAGTTGAATTGGAAAATGATGGCAGCAACAGAGATGAAATTCTGGAGTCTCAAGATTACAATGTCCTTGGCAATTTTACTCAGCTCATAACAGCTCCAACTTGTGATGAAGAAAACCTTCAGTTCTAGTGTGTATAGGCTGGTTAGATAGCATTTTAGACAGGGCTAAGTCTTTTGAGGTCTAGTTATAGTCTTTTGTGGCCTAACTATATATCCGAAATGGCCTATAGAATTTTAGTAGAAGCACATGTGCTAGTTCAGTAATAGCACAACTACACAACCTGAAGGTGCTTTGAATGATTTTGAACTTGTGGACTTGTGCTTTGGAAGTGAAGCACACAAATATCCAATGTACTTGATCTATCTACCAATTATGTGCTTGTGAAAATGGCTTTGTTTGTGTGCCTGGAGAGTATCTGTATCTATTCTGTCAAATACACATATATCAAGCAGACATCAGTAGGGGCAAAATCTTGCATTTCCATTTCCAGATTTTAGTACTTCACAAGATCAAAACAAGGTCTCTTGATTTCATCATATAGACCAGCAGAATATGACATGTTTACAAGAAGTGATTTCTATACAAAAGCTAATTGCATTCATCACAAAGACAGAAACCACGGTGGCAGCATTCATGCTAGTCCATCTCCTCCATGGCGGCAAGGACCTCTTGAACGGCGTCGTGCTGTTAAGATCAGCCTTGGCGCAGGCTCCATCTTCTCCTTGCTGCTCCGACTACCGGCTTCTCCAGAGAGGCGCGACAGGACTGCTGCGGCGGCGTACGGGACGGGAAAGCCTGCGACGACGCACAGGTCGGGAGCACATTGGCACACATACTAGCATTTGAATAACAGCGCCCAATAGTAGAGGTTCCACTGACAGCACCTGTGATGAAACACAGGCAGTGAGCCTAGAAGAGCCTTTGTTGTCATCATCAATAGGAATCCCTACTGTCTCAATCAACCGGTTATCCTCCAACTTGAGAAGTATCTACAAGGACGAAGAGAATTGCCATGAGCCCCTAGAGTAGTGCCCCTGTAAATGCCACCAGCATACGAGAACAATGGCAGTGCGCACAGGGCTATTTGCTTGATTACTGATTGTCAGTATATCACCTTGGTAGTGCCATCCGAGGCTGTGATGGCGTGGTGCACTGGTGACCGGCCAGCACTCCACCCAGCGCCAAGCAACGCCTCCCGGAATGCCTTGGGCACTGCCAGTGAATACAATCAAGATTTAGACACTACCAGTTGGTTGGTTGAGGGAAGCAAAAGAACAAACAGGCGGCGTGCACGAACAAAATGAAAGCTCCTGGCCCGGCCCCTCACCCACCGTGGTTGAAATCTTGGATTTGCTTGGCTCTTGATTTGTAGAGGAGGTCGTGCAGCTGCTTGCCCCGGTAGCTTTCCTGCGCAAGCGGAATCAAAGATGGGTAAGGCAAAGGTAGGCAGGTAAGGCAACCGAAGCAAACAAAACCTCGCGGGTGCAGTGCATTGGGTCCGGTACCTGGCCGAGATCGAGGGCGAGCTGGCGGAGCTGAGGCTCCGAGAGGTCGAGTAGCGCGCGGCGGGAAGTCCCCTGAGACTTGATGGGGGCGGGGGCGGGGGCTGAGGCGGTGGCGGTGGCGCGAGGCACGGGAGTGCTGCAGGAGCGCTGAGGCACAGCGTGCAGCGCAGGAGGCCGGAGCGGCAACAGCGCGCGTTGCGAGGGGACGGTGGCGACGCGCGGTGCGGGAGGCCGGCGGGCTGCTGCGGGTAACTGTTGCGGCGTGGATTGACGCACTTTTTTTTGAAAACCGATGGATTAGAATCGGAGGGTAGATAGAGGCCCGCACGTTACGCCGTGACTTGCCACCGAATCTGAGTCCACCACGTGGTTGTAGAAAGCGTATCCAAGCAGGGTCGTCAACTGCTATGGTCCTATTCTCGATTGCCGACCGCAAGAATCATGCCTAGCGTCAATCAGTCTGTTCGCGTGTTGGTTTCAGATAGAGTTTATCAGTCAGTTAATAGTGTTTTTATCTCACAACAAACTAGCACCAGTCGAACTTATCAACCCAGAAACTAACCAGCCAACAGACCAAACAAATCTCTTTACTGCACAAGCGAGCGGGTCCGTAATAATGAATTGTGCGGCTACCACACCGAGCGACCCAAACTACATTCCTAGGGCATATATGCACTAGGAAGTGGAAACCGTATCCACGGTGCTCTGTTCATACGTACTCCTGGATACGTGTACAGCCAGATGATCCAACAGCCTGAGTCCATGGGCCAGATGATGCTAGCCGAACAGTGGGAATTTTGGGTCTCCAGCGTGCTGCCGCCTCTTCCCTCAAAAAAAAAAAAAAAGGGAGAGGGAAAACGTGCTGCCGCCTCCATGGGCCAGGTGCCAGCGCGCGGTTGGATCATCTGACTGTACAGGTGGTAAGCATCCAGGGGTATGTATGCACAGGAGCACTATGGATACGGTTTCCACAGAATTTTTTTCCTATGCACTAATACGCATTTATAGCTCACGATAACTGATCACATGTCAAGTCCAAGTACAGAAGTGGGCTTGCTAGCAAACGCGTCTAAGACTGGCCACAATGTATGATTTTACTGGTGCTTGAAAAGGAGAGAGAAGCCGCAAGCCCCGGTGCCCACCACTGCGGCCGATGCCGAGTTGAGAAAAATATTCGGCACCGAATCATGTCGAAGCATCGATGCCGAATCACGCTCTCTCTCCCGAGGCGTTCCTGGGCATTGATGACTGAAGTACGGAGTAGCAGGCAGCAGAAGAAAAACGGAGGGAGCAAGAGGAAGGAAGGTCCCACATGCACTAATTGCTTCGATGCTGAACGCTGTGGAAGCAAAAAAAATTTTGGCATCGAGTAGGCAAACTTCTTTTGAGCATCGAGTACGCTGTGGCTAGTCTAAGAGGGCCGCACACGTGCTCCTGCCAGCCAACAGTCAACCCCTAAAGGCCTCAACTTTTGTTTCTTTTTCTTTTACTAGGTAGCAATGTTCGTGCGTTGCTACGAGATAACTAATAATTTATATTAAAACACACGGATCGTACGATAAGATAATAATACTATAAAAATTAAATACCAACGTTAAAGTGACATTTAATCCAAAAGGCAAAGTTTATGAATTTAACACAGTCACGGAGTGCGCGGCGTCGCAAGCTCACAAACTCTACTTTATAGACATTTCTGTGATGCGGCTAAGATAATGTTTTATATTGACAGGAAGAAATTTTCGATATCCATTTCTTTCATTGTAATCTATTTATCTGGACAACGTTTGAGGTGAGGGCACGATTACAGTTTTTAGTAGCTTTGCGATATTGTCCGAAGCTATGAGATGATTGATGTCTTGCAATGATCATTTCATTAATTTAGTTTTATATCTATGTTTAATTGTTTATTCAGTCTATTTTATAGGCACGCCGGTAGATAATGGATGATAAAATTCAAGCATCCATAATTTATCTCTTTGACTTTGAGCATGAGTTTTGTTTTTATTTTTTAATTGATATATTGTCCTTTTATTTTTACCGTAGCGTTAGCACGGGCATGCATGAAAAATGAAGATGTATTTACACTGCAAAAATCTTTCAAGAAGATCATGCATATATTATTCTTGTATTGAATAATATATATATAATCACCTAAATATTCTAATTAAACTATAAAATTTTGAATTAGGATACGAGGTAAGACATGCAAACAGATATTTTAAAACTACATGTAGAGTCCAAAGAACTTAAAAAATAAATCCTTCCAGAGGCAATACAAATTCTCTCTAATTTTTTATTTGGTGTAGTTAGTGTTATCATAGTACCCGCATGTATTCATGAAAAATAAATCGTGGACAAAACGTTGACACTTTTTGGTGCGACATTTCAACATAGGTCCATCGTCCTGCCAATATTCTTGAGGCAGATCACATAAAGGACGAGAGTCCCTCTATGAGATTACTCACAAGAGACTCAAACTTATATCTGATCATGGTAATGCTGAATTGCTTTGCATCAAAAACATCGGCAATGATAAACGGGGACATATGTTTTAGTATGCATAGTGGAGGAAAACTCAACCTTGGCCTTCTCAGCAGCTTTTCTGAGCCTTTGCAGTGCTAACTTGTCCTTACTCAGGTAGTCAAGAGGTGCACCATAAAATTATGCACCACTAAGAAAAGTGTCACCATTGGTTGCCTTGACCTAAAAAATGTGTCGAAATTAAGAATTACAACACCTAATTCAACGTCTTGGAACATACACTCAAGTGGATACCTTATTCTACAATTTATGTCTGTGTGGAATAGTCCTAAAGCCACACATATTTATACGGTGAGTATAACATACTTTGTTTTAAAATTTTATGAGAGATTTTTTAAGACACGCAGTATCATCCATGTGACAGACACTAATATTTATATATATATATATATATATATATATATATATATATATATATATATATATATATATATATATATATATATATATATATATATATATATATATATATATATACTCACCGTACTGCTTCACCACCACTTATGTCCCGCCTCGTCGTGGAGGCGACGAAGCAAGGTCACCGCCACTTATGTTCTTTAGTTATAGTAGTAACTACTAAGCTAGTAGAATCACAGTTAGGGATGCCAACTTTCTTTGAATGAATGAATTATTGAGCTAAATCACAGACAGTTAGGGATGCCAGTCTTAACAGTTCCCCACGGTGTCCACAGCCCCAACAGTCAAGCGCGTGGCCATGCATCCGACAGGCATGGCCATGGAGGTCTCACTACAAACAAGACGCATGGAGAAGCCTCAATAATTACACAGCGAAGTACATAGTGCCGAATAGAGTAGGAAGTTGATCTCTGTCGTTCCAGCACCAAACAGAGACTTGCAGGGCAACAACATCCATCCACAAAAGAGCGGGAAGTCTTCCTCAACTGTTTCCAGCACCATGGCGCTAGCAAGAGGGCAATGGAAACGCCTCCTGGATCACCGTCAGCACCGGCTGTGGCTTAGCAGGCGGCGTGCCACCGATAAGGACCCCTGGGGGTGGAGTCTACAAAACGAAACACAGAACAAAAAGCCATGTACTGATAGAACTCATGTCTGAGAGGTAGAAAATCGGCACGAGAGCAAGCATGTTACACCGTCAAGCAAGATCGAGGAGCATCTATCTTTTGCTCCAGACGTAGGCGGAAGATCGCCTCTATCACCGACAGCTACGGAGAGCGTACTGTCAGGGCCGTTCTGAGCAATGCGCGGGGGAGACTCGTGCTAGCCATATGTAGTCACAACCGAATTAAAACTATCTTGGTGACGTCAGGTGGCAACGGTGAAGCAGTTGTGGTTGTCCTGAGCAGCTGCTGAACCGGTTTCCCTATGATCTGAAGTGTAACATCTCCCAAACAGATCATCTCAGCCTCATCAGTACCATCAAGAGCAATGGAACAGATCTTATACCTGCACAAGGAAAATAGCACGAACATATTAGTTACTTGGAGACTGTAAAATACCATCGACCAGAAAAGGACATGCACATACTTGAATCTAAAGGAAGTTGATGTGATGAGCAGACATTGCATTTGTAGCTAGTGCCATCCGGAGAGCACGACCTACTGTATCTAGTGCAAGACGCAAACCACCAAGACAACACGTTTGGCACCAAACGACCAATGGTAACGGTGCAGCGATATCCATCTTCCTGGCACACGAAAGCAGGGAATTGCCAAGCAAAACGATGAGAGCCAACCACAACGCAGCTATGAAACAGTGACACAAGCGTGCATTTTTCTTACCGCAAGGTCATACGGATCCATACCATTTAACTCTGCTGCCAGGGTCTTGATCTCAAGCTGGGTAGGCACACGACACGGGCTGTCTGCCTACAGAGAGAGGCACAACAACTCGCCTCACGCCAACACGTTGGTCCTGGAGCCTGACAAATAAAATTTAGTTAGCAACACCAACCTGACTTTGTCACTGCAGAGTACCAGTTACCAGATACACAACGAACAGATATTAGAGCCGACCACAGAACTAATTGGTAAAGAGATTACCCGCCATACAAGTGTCTAGCAGGCGGGATCTGAGGATTGAAGTACCACCTCGCAGCCACATTGCCGCTAAGATAGCAATTGTCTACACAGCACATGCATATTGATGAGCATCTACATCTAAATCACCATGAACCAAAACGAACGCACGCAACATACCGTGGTACTTTTTTTATTAATCCACCAACAAACAACACAGCGAACGGCCTTCCGTTGGTCTGAGTGAGTGTCTGGTCAACAACAAACGCAGAAGCACGCTCTCCCCATAGGCACACCTTGACCTCCGAGTAGCTGCATTCATTTAGGGAATTATCATAACACCAACCACAAACTGATCGCAGCACTAAGTTGAGCTAAGAAAGCGTCAAAACATTGTACGCGCTTTTGGTCCCTAAGAATAATGTGCCTGGTGAGTGTAGGCTGAGGCTTGTTAGGTAGATGCACCGTGTAAGCGTCCGACACTTTCAATCAGCAGGCCAATAACATCTACAGCACGATCATGTAAGCCAGGGTTACTATAAATCAAAGGATCAAGCACTAAGCATTAAAGGGACTCACCAACAAAATCAGCGGTGTCACCAGCACGTGACCTTAGATCATCGATTGGTGTCAATCTGTACGCATACAATGGAAAGCCAGGCACGTCTTTCTCTGGCAGCAGACACCTATGTGCGAAATGTAATGAACTGTGAAGCGACAGGCCTGAAGCTGCGCTTCGCATTGGAAACTCTGAAATGGCTAATCACATAGATGCCATTTTCTTGTACAAGCGGGCTCTTAGTCTCCACCTCACCAGCCGGGATTTCACCGTACATACTATTTCCCTACAGAAAAAAAAATAAAACCACTAATCACGCAAAGACACATACTCGGACCTGTTGTAGCACAATCATGCAGCGGGCAAGGAATACAACAACAAACTAACAGAACATGCATACAGAACCATGTACCAAGAATATCCTCACCTTCTCGACGACCAACGTAAGATCAACATGTTGTATGGGCCCATCATCAGTTCCACCACGATACCCACTTGCGGGAGACCTGAACAAGGATGACGGCATGCATGTTGCCAACCTTTAGGCTAGGAAGCAGATCGAATGCCATCGCAGCCACCTACCCAGCCCTGCAACCACCAAAAAGCATAGCAAAACATATAAGTGACGAAACCGGGCACACTAGTGAGCTAAAAACATGGCACAAATTGCTATAACAATAAAAGTAAAATGCATCACCCACCTACTAAAAAAACGGCACACTTATCACAGCAACGGTCTCGCATGGCGCTTTCTCTAATGATCTCAGCAAAATCTATCTCTTTCAACAGGCACCAAAAGACAAGCAAAACACCACAGACCATGGCTGAATTTATTTGTGTACCAAGCACAAACAAGCAATTCATGCCGGGTCACCTGCCGATGACATAGCCAAGAAGATTTCACTATAGACAATATTCTGCGTCTCGTCCGTGCTGTTACCATTTGCATCCTCTATTAATATCTTGAGACCTCGTTTCAGTGACATACAATTGACCATGGCTAAACACGGGTCTTTTTAGGTATACACCAACACTGGTTAGGGTCTGTCCCTGGCTCTTATTGATTGCCATTGCATAACATACCTTAACTGGGAACTAGCGTCTCTGTAGAACAAAGGGTAGCTTCATATTCTTAAGGCCAGTCTCAATGGAGAGTTTCACCTCCCAGTTTCCAACACGTGAAACTTTGATATGAAACAGGTCTCTCCCACAGTGCAAAGTTTCATGGCACGGTTTCATCCCTTATTTTACTATTCATGGGTCCCACCTATCCCTATCATCCCTCTCTTCCCCGCGTGGTCCCGGAGAAGAAAAGTCGCGATGAAACGAAGGAAGGGCCTCAGTGCAGGTTTCACGGCGTTTCCAAAGTTTTGGAAACAGTGCGGATAAGTTTCATGGCCATGAAACGAATCTCTTCTCTCTCCTCCCAGTTTCATGCAAAAACTGACGTGGCACCTTATTAATTGTGCATGAAACCCCCCATGAAACTCCATTGAGACTGGCCTAAGTGTGAGGCAAATTCTTGGAATCAGAACAATACTGCCTATGTGTGTGCCAGTCATTATCTGTGCCTCTAACAACATGCCTCCTATCTGAGTTACCACTAAACGTGTCCCGTTGCATAGACCAGCAGTTTGATCGAGATTCCTAAGCAACATTACCGGGACACCTTTCTTTAGAATAAGTCGATGCTGAGGAAAATTATTGCCCTTTATGGAATTCGAAAACTCAACAGGATATAACAGATCATACGAAGAATGTGCTACCGGGGACTTTGAAATCCTAGCGCAACTTAGATACTCCTTTTCATCACCAGGCACTAACTCCATGACGTAAGTGTTAATAGTGGCAGCATCATCATTTGTAGGTGTCAAAATGGCCCGTGCACGAAGGTAGTGTCAAAATATCATTTGTTTTGTATTGTTTATCAGTAAAATAATGAATATGTGACCAGGTAGCTTTTCTCTAAAGACAAAGCTAACTAGACGTATTATTTAATAAACTTTGTGTTAATCAAATTAACTATCATCCTACCTATTTTAGAGATATGACCAACAAAAAAATAGAGACAGAAACAGACTTGCTTGTTAAAATGCAACTACTATTTCAGTGTTTTGCAGCACATTGCTACACACTTGAGAAACGCTAGTAGATATGAGTATAGTTTATGGTGACAGGTTAGGTAATAGAAGCCTTTCTGATAGCACTGCACACAAAACAAGAGCTAGTGTGTGGGCATTGATGCTACTATTGCCACTGTACACAAATCTACACAAACTGCAACTATATATAGAACCAGTCAAACCACAAATGGAAAGGAAATGGTAGCAAGCATAAGGAGTCAAACCAATTTTGAAGTTTCAGCGTTTCAAAAAACTCACAATATTCAGTACCAAAAGAATATCACTGATAATAAATGATAAATTGGGCAATGCAAATTTCGCATTCATTCCACCATAGAAAATCTGTGTCAGAAGTAGAGTACTTAAGAAAAAAAACATAGATCCAATTTATCCAGCTAGTGATAGAAAAGATAGATTTGCAAGAAAATACACTCTTTCTTTCGTCATTTTGATTTATCTGCCAATAGCGATGAAATAAATACACTGCACTTCTCACCCTTTTCACAGCACCAAATTGTTCATCCATGGAGAAATCAACTACACCCCAAACGGACAGATTTAGGAGCTACGAGGAGGGAGGGAGAGAGAACAGACCTAGATCTAGATCGCACAGCAGGGATGGAGAGCCGCGGCGGCGGGGATGGCGTCCGCGATGGCGAGGATGGCGGCCGCCGCGCTCCGAGCCCACACCACGCTCCCCGTCCCGCGCGCCGCCAGGGTGTGGCCACATGCCCGCAGGGGCTCCCATGCTCCGCCGGCGTTCTCCTTCTCACGGATGGTTGAAACCCTAGCTCCTGTGCCTTCGCATCGGTGGGGGTTAGATCCGAGGCGGAGGCACTCCACCACCTGGTGCCCTGGTGGCCGGCGGCTTGGCGTCGCCCTCGCTTGGGTGGGCGGCGGCGGCCTGGAAGATGCCCTTGCCCCGCCTGGTGGTCGACGTCCTCATCCTGGTGGCTTGCCTCGCTCGCGTCGAGGTGGGGTGGGGATGGATCCATCGCAGGGGGTGGGGGGTGGGGGTGCGGTGATTGCGGCTTTCCTTTTTTTAGCGACTTGCGCGTGGACGGGAGGCGGGGATCGCAAGTGAGCAGACAGACGAACCAAAACAAATATCACACCAAAAAATATTCACGCTTTGTTCTTTTTAGTTGTAGGAGATTTATTGATTGAAACCTAGTGTGGTGGTTCGTACAAATAGCGCAGGTCGCTAGTTTTTTTTTAAAAAAATCTTATAATATTTAGGAATATTACTTAATTAATTGTGTAAATAGTTTTCTTTATTTGTTTTATTGTAATTATCCTCTCCCTGTGTGCCTTCACTACATCTATATTAATATAAATAAACTTCGTGAAGCTATCACTAACCAATTTCTAGGCTTAAAGGTATTATTGTCTCCCCCATCTCTTCACTTTTTTACCACTCGTACCTCATGGTTGTGCAACTTTTGTCCAGGCTAAAACACGGTAGCATTTAGTTTCCTCTTGATGAGCTAGCTTTGTCCCTCAATAAAACCATTATCCAAGGCTTTCACAAATTGTTCAAATCCTTGGCCCCGTTGTAAATTTAAAGCTTGGATCATCATGTACCTTCTCTTGCGAATCCATAGTTGCTTTTTGTCCTAAAACATTGCCAGATTTGTCACAATGTTGCTCATGTGTTGGAGCCACTATTTCCTTAAGCAGGTACTAGCCGGTCACATCATGGCACCATCATCTATTGGCGTCTCAAACTTTTTCCCGGACAAGGGTGTTTGGATTTAGGGACTAAAGTTTAGTAGATGTCATATTGGATATTTAGATACTAATTAGAAAGACTAAACATGAGCCTAATTAGACTTAATAGATTCGTCTCGTAAATTAGTCTCAATCTGTGCAAATAGTTTTATAATTAGTCTACGTTTAATACTTTAAATTAGTATCAAACATCCGATGTGATAGGGACTAAATTTTAGTAGAGGGAACCAAACACCCATGCCTCTTTTTGTAACGTTGTGGACCATGATGTGCTCCGAAAAGTTTGTCGTCCCGACAATTCTAGTAAGAAATCGCCAAAATTGATCTTTATGAATCTCTTGAGAAAAGGATAGGGTTGGAAGAAACCTAACCTAAGCCTTGGTGGCTTCCTCAGCGGCGAGGGTGTAAGCACTCCTTTGAGTTGGCTGAATCTCGGATTAAATTTTGTGTCCCGTGTGTGCTTGTGTGGTTTGGTGTTCTTCAGCTTATTCTTGCAGTCTTGTGTAAACTTTGCTCGATCTACGTACTTGAGCATATTTGAGTGTAGGAAACTCGTGAGGATACTCCACGCATCTACTAAAGGCCGAGTAATATCTAAACCTTTGTAGTTGAATTGTTCTCCATTTGAGATCATTTATTAGGAATTGAAATATTTAATGTATAAGATTCCTTAATGTTGATGGGAAAAGATAGAATCTTATTCCTAAACACAAATGACTAAATGAGTGTGTAGTGTAGTAGGAGGTGCACGTGCAAGGTGTCACGAGTTTGAATCCTACGAAGCGCACACGCGCATATTTCACGGAAAAAACTCATGATGACTTAGGCCATGTTCGCTTAAAGGAATCTGAATGAATCTGGAAAAATTTGTGAGAGCGTGAACAGTGAAAACCATCCATGCACAGTGAAAACCGGCTGGTTTTCAAACCATCCGAACGGCCCCTTATTAATAGAGACCATATATTTGATAGAGTCAGTCGGCCTGTAATAAAACGAATATCCACATTTAAAATTAACTTTTTGTAGCAGTGAACCTGGCGACTGTCATTTTGTCGATGGCCCCGTTCGCGTGCCTTTAAACCCGACTTGATCCGCTTCTTTTTTTTTCATCCGGAACAATGTTTTTCTCTCACAAATTCCTCCAGCATTCCTCCAGAATTCCTCCAAGCGAACAGGCCCAATGACCGCGTACAAATCGAAGGTGTCAATAGCCCAGAATCAAGTGTTCAACAGTTGCCAAAATCAGTGTAAATATAGGGTAGAAACTGTTCAACCTATAAAAAGGAAATATTACCCTAAAAAGGAATGTTTTTCCTTACCATTTTAAGGCCCTGTTCGTTTATCTTATAATCCGTTTTTCAGCTTGTTTTTTCAGCCGAAACAGTATTTTTTTCTCGCAGCAAATCAGCCGGAACAATATTTCGACTTGTTTTTTTCAGCGAAGGGCCTAAGTTTGTAATTCCGGAAGCGAGTCCCGGTGCCGGAACGGTGACGAGATTTGTCTTCACTTTCATCCAGCCCTTGTTTAGTTCCCAACCTAAAATCCCAAAAAGTGCTACAGTACCTATCACATCGAATGTTTGCGGCCCGTGGAGCATTAATTGTAGACAAAAAAAACTAATTGCACAGTTTGGTGGGAAATTGCGAGACGAACGTTTTGAGCCTAATTAGTCCATGTTTGAACACGAATTGCTCGAGTCAGAATAAGAGTGACGTCGAGTCAGAGCTCGAGTTGGAGGATCCCACAGAGCTGGATGACATGACTTTCTCCGAGGAGGAGGAAAGCTGGGAGGTCATTGTGACCTCGGCGGAGCATCACGACCTTGTGGCGATGTCTGCTGGCAATGAGGAGGAGGTAGAGAGGCGCGCTGTGGTTCCTGTGCTGAGGAAGCATGTGGCGAGCGCGGACGTTGCTGGCGAACTAGAGGTGAAGCGAACGTGGTCACCGCACCCTTCGGTGGCGTCACCGGTTTCATCCCCACCTACCACGGACGGGGCCGAGCAAGCCAGGCGGCCTGAGGAGCGGGCTTACACCCGCGCATCGCTGGGACCAGCGCTTGCATGGGACTTATAGTGGGAGGATGCCCCGCCTACTGCTCTGATCAGTGTGTCCCTAGTCGAAGGTCGTGGTGACCCGCAGGCCGAGCATGAGCCGGTTGGGACGACTCTACCCTCGGCTAAAGTGATGGGGCGTGGGTCATAGCCCAGGAGCAGTCCTCGCCATACGGGCCCATTGACGTCGGATCTTGGTTTCAGAGTCATGCCACTTACCTCCTGGTATGTCTTTTTTGTTTCTTTTCGATCTTGCTGTTGAGTCTTTTTGGAGTATGACTGACCTATGCTTTTTGACAGCGGCCGGACATTGACGGGGTTGAGCATCGCCCCAACTCTCGTGCAGGAGGTTTGGAGGCCCACCCTGCAGCGTGCCATGGTGAGCAGCGAGGAGAGCAGGGTGGTGGTGGCAAACCCTTCCCTTTTGGGGTGGTGCTCCCCGGGTCGGTTGCTAGTACGGCGGCAACGGTTTTGGCGATGATCCCGGTGGTGATGGTGGATGTCGCGTCGGAGGTAACCCTTGTGCACCCTCTTCCGCTGGCTATGGTGGAAGAGGAGAGGGAGACCAGGCTCGCGGCCTTGCTAGGCGGAGGGCTGCACGGCTCACCCTCTTGGTCAGTGCCGAAGGTGTCGGGAGACGTGGCTAGGTCAGAACCAGAACATCTACCGGTGGCCCGTGAAGACGAGGTGTTGGAGATCCCCTCTGACGACGAGGCAGATGAGGTGGTGGAGCTGCCGGCGCCGTCATGGGAGCTGGCGGTGGTCCGGTCAGAGGCTCAACCCTCTAGCGGGCTGGAGGAGACTGACCTGGTGTGGCCCTATCCTAAGGACCCAACGAAGGTCTAGTTCATTCTTCAAGATCCGTAGGAGTGTTAGCTCTGGGACATCCTCTTGGGAGAGGACTCGCCATTGAGTCCAATCTTGCCAAGCTATCAGTAAAGCTTGAGGATGCCTAGGAGTAGGTTAAGTCTGTCTAGCAGTTGGTCAAGGTCGACCTAAACCATGCCGTGGTGGTGAGTTTCCCGTGCTTGTCTTTGGTCTCTTGTTGGTTGCCTCAGCATGCTTGCTTCTTGTTTTTTGTAGGGTCTGCAGGAGATGTCGTGTCGTAAGTCCCGCTTCCTCCATATGGAGCACGACCGAATGGCCAAGCTTGAACATTAGCTCGAGTCTGCCCAACACGAGTCCTAGGACTGGGCGGTGGAGGAGGCCGAGGCATGAATGGTGGAGTAGCTCGCGGTGGGGCGGGCAACCACCGCTGAGCGGGGGCTTGAGGCGGTGAAGCCCGCAGGTGGAGACCAAGGCAGAGCTACAGAAGTCCCTGGCAGACATCGAGGCGGCGCTCCAAAAATCCCTGGAGACCCTCGAGTCAGAGCGGAACGCCCTGGAGTTGGCGCGAAAGGCCCGAAAGTCGGAGTGAAAGGCCCGGTCGAAGGCAAACCTAGAAGTTCTTGCGCTCCGGGGCTAGGTGATGGGGACGGAGGAGGCGAACGCCCGACTATGCGAATAGGTGGCCCGGTAGGCGGAGGGACTCTCCACCGTTAAGAACTTCCGCCTCGGTATGTACCTTCTCTATTTTTCTCCGTGTTAGTTTCTTCCTTTAGCTTGTTTCTAAGCTTGTCGCCCTTCTTCTAGAGGTGGGTGGAATGGTGAAGCATTGGAATGGGACCTGGAGACGGTCAAGGCGACATTTGGTCAGAATGCGGAGGCACTGGCCAAGTCCCTTGAGGAGCGATGTGCTCTCAAGGGGGAGCTTGACCAGATCTGCAATGTTGCCCAGCTCGTTATCTTAGAGGTCTTCGGGTTGGCGCCAAGTACTAGCGTGCTCGCCATCCAGCTAGCAGAGGTCCTGGATGAGGTCCGGGCCCTCATCACACATAGGCTTTTCTATAGAGCGTTAGGGGTGTTGACTTCGGTGGCGATGTACTACCCAAACCTAGACTTCGCCACTATCTACAGTGGGTATGCCGATGGCTTGAGCATGGAGGACATCCAATCACTCGGGGAGAGCTTGCTGTCGCACGCAAGGTTGGTGGTTGAGGAAGTCTCTGCGTAGTGGGTGATGGATGCACGCCATGAGGATATGGCCGGAAGCGTGCGTCGGGGGGACGTCGCCCAGCCTACGGATGGCACGGAGCCTGGGTTGGAAGTGGACATCGTCCCGCCTTCAACCGAGCCAAATGTCGTCCCACTAGGGAGTGAGCAGCCCGTGCCTTCGCCGGTCGCACCGACATCAGATGTCGCCGGGCAGTCCCAATTGCTTGTAAAGTATAAGTAGTTTAGCAGATGTAAAAAGTTAAGTTCATGGGGAAGCCCCCGTGTAAACGTTCTTGTGTACTCAATGACTACAATTGGTTTCATTTTTTTGTGATGGAGTCACTCCGTTCGGGGAAGCTTGTCCCATTTGTTCCTTAGTTTTACCTTAGCATAATTTTGTTTTTTATTCTTTCTTTTTCATACTTGCCCATTTATCCCATAGGCTACAACCTTAGGAGCCTAGGGCATGGCCCGTGAGGCTCAGCTACTCGTAACCATAGGTAGAGGCGGGGTGCGATCGGTCGGAATATTTTAAAGCAAAGCTACATAAGGTAATTTAAAGGAATGAAGTACCCTTTTGTTTAGGTAGGAAGGAGTTTCACCATATGATAGTAAACGAAATGAGATGTTGTAGTGCACCCCCATGGAGCCCCCGAGCGACCTGGGCCAAAAGTGTTTGGGTCAGGGCGCTTTTATAGGAGCAAACGTTAAGTAAACAATGGTAAGACTGAATTTTAGGGGAAGAAACAACATAGCTGTTCCAAGCGTTGGTGAGAATGTCATTGTTGTCGTCCTTCAGTCGGTAGGTGTCCGGTCGGATTGCCTCGACCTTCAGTCATCCGGATCCTTGCCCGCTACATCCCCTTTCTTGGTCGCTGCTTCTTCGCCTTTTTCTTCCTTTGGCCCGCTAGCCTATCGCAGAAGGTGCTTAAGGAGCTCGCAGTCCTTGTAGAGGTGTTTGACGAGCTAGGCGTGGTTGGTGCATAGGTTCTCCATGAGCTCATGGAAGTGGCTCAGAAGGTCCTGCTGGGGCTGCTTGCTCGTGTGATCAGCCATGGTGACCAACGTGGAGTTGGCCGGTCGGTGGCGGCCTTTTCTGTTCTTTTCCCCCTCTACGTGGAGGGGCCCTTGTCCTGATCTTGGCGCTTGTCCTTGCCTTTGCCTCGGCCTCCATTGGAGCGCCGCAGGAGCGGTGCTCTCTGAATGCGTCGAACAAAGGCGTATGGTCTTAGGCCATCTGAGCTGGGACTCTGGTTGCTGCTGCAAGCGTCTCGGTTCGGCCCGAGCCGCTCATGTACAGGTGGTCGGTGTAGAGCGGTCATCATGTTAAGACAAGGCGCAGATGTGACCTCCTGTGCCATGCGCGATGGTTGTGGCGGTGAGCGGGTGGAGCGATTTGTCTGGTGCATCCCTACTCCCCTGGTGGGGAGAGAGGCCGTGAGTTGGTGTCGTGATGCGGAGCTCTCCGCCTGTTGAACGACGGCGGTCTCCACTAGTGCCCAGAGGTTTTGGTGGATCACCTGTTCCTAGGGGTCATTCGGATCGGGAAGGCCGTGCAGAAGCATTGCCGCAGCGGTGATGTTCTGATTGGCCCAAGCGAACTTTGAAGGATCGTCCCCCCTATCCATAGTGTTGCGTTGGACCCAACGGGCGTGGCCCCAGGCACCGCTTGCTGTTTTATGCATACGAGGCACAGTGTGGTCCGCTGAGCGTGCTGGCACAGTCGACAGCTGGTTTAGCCGCTGTTGTCGTAGCTCCTCGCCATGCTCCCGTGTGAGCGTAGGGGTCTCCGCACGAGGGTTCGGAGGGGTGTTAGTCTGCAAGGACTCCGTTACCACCGATGACTGTCCCAGAGCATCCGCCATAGCGCACTCTCGGGATGGATGGTGGCTAGACACCATGTCACCGATGCTGGAGCCATCACTCTCAACATCGTCATCCATGAGGTTGAGGAAACAAGTGGGAGCATAGCTCGCCATCCCCATGAATTTGGACATGAGAGGGGGCGGCGCCAGCATCCTTCGGAGCCTCTAGGCATACGCATCCATGGGGGATGCGAGGCCATAGGGAGCCAGTCGCATGGCGGTCACGGCGGGGACAACAGGGTTCCTTCGGATAATCGGTGAAAGATAGAGAATAGCAAGTAAATAACAGCATGTATATTACTCATAGTGGGGTTTGAGCAGAGAGTTTGCTTGGAATGAAGCATAGGCACCTCATCCTTGAAGTCGTCGTGCGTCCCAGGGCCAATGGAGGGTGCCCCTCCGTTGGGCGTCGGAATGAGTGCCTCCTCATGGAGGTGTAGTACGCCGAGCCGGTCGGTGACGAAGTCCAGACTTCCAAAGAGGAAGGCCTAGGATGGCTCAGAGACAGGTGGAACCCACATCCCAATAGGTCGGAGTGCGGGAGACTCTAGTGAGCCGAAGCGAGTTGTATCGCTTGAGCCCGCCACGGTGAAGGTAGCAAAAAAGTGGGCCATCCGATGACCAAAAAGTATTGAACGCACAACGTCTTCTCACCGGACGGCGCCAACTGTCGGTGCAGAAAGTGACCAACACATAAATATTTGTAGTTTTGTCATATATTGTGATCAGAGGTGGCCTAGCACTCAATGACATAGGGTTTATACTGGTTTGAACCTGGTGGTTCTATTGTTGTGTACTAGTGAACTTGATCGATCTAAATCAACCTATCTATTGGAAGAGAGCTCATCCCCTTTTATAGATGAAGGGGATGACCTTACAAGTGAGAGGGAGGGAGTACGTTCACTGCTAAGTCTTGCTGCCCACGCCGGTGGGTACAAGATGATGGTAGACGCCCACAATACTTTTGAATGTCAGATGCACATGGGAGGTTGCGTCATCTTCTTTAGGTATGGCAGATGTCAGTACCTGCTATACTATTGATGCCTAGAGGCATGTGAGGAGTTTTACCATCTTCCCTTGCAATGGTAATTGCCGACGCCTACAACACTGTCGATGCCTTAGAGGCACGTGGGGGAGCCTTACCGTATTTGTCTGGTATGGGAGTTGATGGCACCCACAACACTATAGGGGAAAATGTCGGCGCCTACAACACTGCTTGGGCTCTGCCATGCCAGGAAGGTTGCAAGGTACTGTCCTGTAGGTGTATAGGGTATGGTCCTTGGTATTGAAGTTGAATTGGGTGCCCTGTCTTACCTTCTCTGCTTGTTTCCTAGTCCCTACTGAGCGGGCGTCTTCGGTCAGTTGGTCCTAGTCAGCTCTGATTATGTAAGCAAGAGCAGAGTTGTAAACAGGAGTTCGGCGCATCCCCGGTAAGAGAAGCGGGTCAGAGTCAGAAGTGGTATTTGGGCCAGGCCTTCCAGTCGGAGAGGCCGTCTGGAGGCGAGCTGAAGACCGAAGCGAGCGCTCTGGTCGGAGAGGCGGGCCGGAGTCGGAAGCGGTTGTTGTTCCTCCTCGGCTAGGCCTTCTGGTTGGAGATTTGGACCGCCCTTCTGGCCTGTTGTTTAGGTACTTGGGCCGGCCTAAGAGCTACGTGTCATTCGTAGCATTCGTCTACTGGGCCAAGCCTTTGCTGGGAAGCCTGTCCATGAAGGACCCCGGGTTTATGAACCCGACAGGTCTTATTTAGTTTTTTTGCAAATAAATAAAATAAATAAGTCAGTATCAAAATATCTCTAATGATAAAATAAGTTATAACAAAATAAATAATATTTATACAAAATTTTTGGATAAGACGAACACTCAAACAAGATGTCTAAAAGTTTAAAACGTCGTGTATTTTGGGACAGAGGGAGTAGACATAATTTATGCCTAAATATACGTAGCAAAAGCTATAAACCTAGAAAAATTCAAAATGACTTACGAATTAGAATGGAGGGAGTACTTTAGAATCTAAATGACGCTTCAACTGGAACTATGATGTTTGGCGGTGGCTTTATATGTAGTTAATAATGTAGTGTTATCATAATATTGTTTTTCATCTTTTGCATCCATGACTAGATTGTTGGTCCATTGTTTTTTTAACACCATCAAAGTAAGAGAAAGGGTGAAATAGACTAGTGGTCTTTAGGTTTATCTAAAAATATCATCTAGCCCCCCCAGTTTGTTGTCCCTAAATTTACTAGGTATCCCTTAGCATCGCATTCTTCCATGTTCTCTCTCTAGTCCAAGTCCAGTTGCCAAGATAGTCAAAGGGTTGAACTTGGGTTTTCAACATTTGTAAACCCACTTATAGTAAGTTCACATAAGCAAATCCACAAATTAATAATTTGGATAGTTCACCGGAGTTGGATAGTACTTCACCCATCCAAAAAAGAGTGTTACTTAGGGTTTTGTGCAGGTCAATTTTTTAAAAGGCCCCCGCGTCGTCTCCTTTGAGACGACTCAGGTGGCGACGCCCACCGCCGCCGCTAGAAGCCCCAGCAGGCCAGTTCTCCTGGACGCCACCGCTGCTCGCCGACGGGTGGTGGCAGTGGCACATGGAGGCGCTCAAAAAGGTTGCCTCTGTGGTTCCACCACCCTCTCCCGACCCCCTTCCCCCATATCCCCCAACTGCTTTCTGCTTCCATGGCAGCCGGTTGACCAGCGACGAGCACCAACCCTTGCCCTTCGAGGCCAGATCTAGTGACCCTAGCCCCAGATTTGACCTGAGGACACGCCTGGCCGTAGCTTCCACACCAATTCCATGTTGGGCCTCATCCCACATCCTAGCGCTACTCTGACAGCGTCTGGTCCACTGCATCATAGAACCAACATAAGATGAGGATCACACAAGCCACGAGCAATTTACTAGAGTACCTTTTGGCTCTCCACCAGGGAAAGGTCAAGAACCCCTTACAATCACCACGATCGGAGCCAGAGACAATCACCAACCTCCGTTTGATGATCCCCGCTACTCCAAGCCATCTAGGTGGTGGTAACCACCAAGAGTAACAAGCGAATCTAGCAGCAAAACACGAACACCAAGTGTCTCTAGATGCAATTACTCAAGCAATGCACTTGGATTCTCTCCCAATCTCACAAAGATGATGAATCAATGATAGAGATGAGTGGGAGGGCTTTGGCTAAGCTCACAAGGTTGCTATGTCAATGCAAATGGCCAAGAGAGTGAGTTAGAGCCAGCCACATGCCTTTAAATAGAGCCCCCAATGATGGCTCCATAGTCCTCTAAAACATGGGCTGACCAGATGCACCGGTCAGGTTGACCGAACGTAGGACCCTAGTGTCCGGCCGCCTAATGCTCGCCACGTGTCATCAGCCTCAAATGCTGAGCGCCCGATCTTAACGGCTAGTCAGCTTTGTGCCACGTGTTAAGTTGTCACCAGATGCACTACGGTGTAGGACCGGACGCACTATCGCTTGGCGTCTAGTCACTTCTAGTAAGGTTCCGGAGGAGGAAATTCACGACCAGACGGGTCCAGTGGCTCATGATCAGACCTAGGGCTACATCCGGTCAACTTAGCCTCTCTCTGTTGCTTGCATTAGCGTACGTCACTAGGTGACCGAATGCACCCCTTGTGCATCTGGTCCCTCTTTCTCTTCAGCATTCGGTCAAGGGACCAAGGGTGGCCTTCACTGTGTGCCACTGACTGGATGTGGGGTCAGAGTCTGGTCACTGCCCATGGCAGAGTCCGGTCAATACGAAACTTCTCCTTTTGACCCCGAACTTCACCACCCTTGATCAAATGTGCCAACCACCAAGTGTATCACCTTGTGCACATGTGTTAGCATATTTTTACAAATGTTTTCAAGGGTGTTAGCACTCCACTAGATCCTAAATGCATATGCAATGAGTTAGAGCATCTAGTGGCACTTTGATAACCACATTTCCATATGAGTTTCACCCCTCTTAATAGTATGGCTATCGATCCTAAATGTGATCATACTCGCTAAGTGTCTCAATCACTTAAACCGAAAAGCTCCTATCAATTTCACCATTTCCTTGAGCTTTTTGTTTTTCTCTTTCTTCTTTTCCAAGTCCAAGCACTTGATCATCACCATGGCATCACCATCATCATGTCATAATCTTCATTTGCTTCACCACTTGGAGTAGTGCTACCTATCTCATAATCACTTTGATAAATAAGGTTAGCACTTAGGGTTTCATTAATTCACCAAAACCAAACTAGAGCTTTCAATCTCCCCCTTTTTGGTAATTGATGACAACCTTTACACAAAGATATGAATTGAAATTTAATTGAATCCATGTTGTTTGCCCAATCATATTTACCATGTGTAAAAGGATATGGACAAGTTTCATGAACTCCAAATGGTAGCAATTGCTCCCCCTACATATGTGCTAAGAGTTTGGATTGTAGCTTGCACATATGCTTAGATAGGAAATATAGGAGACAATGTCTACCAAATGATGCTAAGGTATAAGAGATAGACCTTTGAAGCATGATACCAATCAGAGTGCACTGATGTACCATCCTTAGCACCATGAGTAACTAGACATACACAAAAACTAGAATACCCCATGAGATCAACATTAGAAGCAAGGGTCTAGTTTTCATAATATGAGCATGAGTCTAGTTACTTAACCTATGCATGCTAGTTTTTCATTTTATCATTCAAACCTACAACTAGAATACACCACACAAGCATGGATATTGAAATTTAAAACTTGTGCCATGCAAGCAAACATATGAAATGCATATTCAAATGCATCCATCAAGTTTATGAGCTTGCTCCCCCTACTTGTGTGCTCAAAATTTTAATTGATCCCTTACTTTGTCATATCTCTCCCCCTATGTCAATTTCTCCCCCTTTGTTATCTTTTCACTATCTTTGTACACTATTTCTCCCCCTTTGTCATCAATGGCCACAAAGGTTTAATAATAAATAGGTTGAGATTATCAATGTGAATTAATGGGGTGAGGATCATTTTCTTAAATTTGGTCCAATCTAGATCATTTGCCAAAGATATTTAACTCGGTTTGTGTAGCAGAACCGCTCGAAATAACACACTTACAGAGGTGCTTGCCTTCCACCAAACACTAAGCACCCTGAAAGCAAGCTACAACGGGCGGTATCCGTCGGGCACACCCCAAGGGAGAACTCGAAAGATCCACATTTTCCCAAGGATCCAATAATGAGAATGAGTTACAATACTGGTACATTTCATACATCAGAGTTTCTTAAAAAGTTCATTATTACAACACCAAATATCAGAGTGCGGAGTAATAAACAGCAGAATTTAAAAATAACATCTAGCGATAAGGGACGAGGATCTATCTGTGCCCACCAGAAGAATCCTCCACACAAAGGTACTTCTCATGCATCACCTGCAATATGGGTACATAACCCTGAGTACACAATGTACTCGCAAGACTTATCCGACTACTAGGAATAATTTCCCGACTCCAAGAAATATGTTGAGCTTTATGGTTTACTGGTTTCCTTTTAGCAGAAAGCAATACTAATAGTGAGTCCTTATTTGTTGGTGATCTCTTATGGTTTATGGTTTACTAATTATTAGCCGTATTAAGTTATTATCTATCCAGTCTATATAAGCACCTGTTCTACTTTCAAGCAAGAGTTGAGCAAACAATTCCCTTTCTTCTTCTTTCAACTGTCAGTTCTTACTACGATGCTAGAGTTAAGACAAGTCGTACTGACTCAGCGGCGATTCACAAACCAATGTGCCTAGCTAGGTGCCTCAAAAACACATGCCCCGCTTGTACCCCAGGCACAAACAGGACTAACCCATCACCCTCCTGTCCTGGGTGTCCAGGTCCCTGTCCAAACTTAGACTCCAAGCCCCCACTCCTTAGTCCCGGACTCAGTATGGTGCAAGGACCTCCACCATCTCCGCCTCCAATTAGTTGGTCTGAAAAGAGCCGGATCCACGACAAGAGAGCAACAAGTCTTCCCTGCACCCATACCCAAGTATGTGCTCGGGACAATAGATCTATGACTTGCCTAGCGTCCATTGCAACGACCGGTCCTTAATTGACACAAACAGAGAAAAAGTGTAACCGAGCTATGCCCTGTTGGTCGCAAGACACATCCCTTTATACCCACCAGTACTCAAACCATATCCCTGCCCGGTCACCATTTTCCTTTCCACCATTTTATCATGAGTGATCATATTTTATCACCTATTTGCGAGTAACGGCAAGTTACTCACGCTACCGATATCCTGAGCATAGCAGCTACTCGACCTATACTAGTAGGTCTCATGGGTACATATATGTATGCATGTAGTTTCCATAAAATGCCTGTAACTTAAGTGCACATCACATATATATATTCAATGATCATTAAAGTAGGGGTTATGCACTGGGGCTTGCTTTGGGTAGGCGACGGGTCAGTAAGGTCAGCACCAATAGGCTCCGAGGCACCTTCCTGCACGAGGATCTCCTCCTCGTACTCCTCAATCACCTCGTCGTACTCCTGCTCGTCGACGGGCATGAAATCTACCAGCTCGCGATCTACATGCAAGAAATAATAATGCAATGCTTAGTAATATAGCAATAACAACTCTTAAAATAAAGGTACATATGTTTAACCACTAAGCTAGTGCTACTGACCACGGTATTTAGCTATCTATCAGTGCTGATAACAAATTTAGCGTATGGCATACAATATTATAACAACTACATGTATTCTTACTCCTAATGCTGATCTATGCTATATACGATAAAGCAAGGGCAATAGCTACTCTATTTCGCAACCAATTCTAAGGCTACAAAATTTACAGCAAGTACATAATAACCTAGTGAGCCTACTATAAAATTTTTATAGCTATATCCATTACCAATCTACCATGAAAACTCCTACAATTATTAATCCACATAATACTAAGACATCTAGGTTGAATTTATGAACCTACCATTGTCACAGCTAACTGTAATCTAACTGCACTAACAAGTAGATGGTATTTTTGTGAACCTAACAAAATTGGTCACACTATTTTTGGACAATTACTGCAATTTACTACAATTTATCCAAGTTCAGCTATTTTTGAATAAACACTTCCTATTTTACTAGAAATTGAAAACGCAATTCAATCGCGCGGCCCATGCGCTTTGGCTCGGCCCAAAACGACGCAACGCGCGTGCGCAGCGCGGCCCAGCCGGACGACGGCCCACGAAGGGAAAGACCCACGCGCGCTGAGCAATAAGCAAAACCCCCCTCAGACTACTCTAAAATCCCACGAGCGCTGAGCGCACTGTTCCTCTAGTCTACTGTTTTACATCTACGCCCTTAGAATATTCTATCTTTACATCAGCGACACCCCCACGGCCACCCGCATGCACATTGGTGGCTGTGCCGGCCACATCAGCCCTCCCTCGTCCTAACTACAGAGCCAACCCTTACCTAGGAGCGAACATGAAGCACCGGGCGGTGGAAACATGAACCGGGACAATGCAGCGAGGTCGGACCACGTTGGCGGGTACCCTATAGCCACGGCAGGGCATTCTGGTGAGCGACAGTGAAAACGGAGCAAACGAGTTAGCTAGTGAGCTCAAGGGACTACCCACGAGAATATTCAAGGCGTTGGTTCAGCCAGAGATGGCCCGAGCCGGGTTGGCTGCGTGCGCACAGGCGGTGCGGCGGCGCACGGCAATGGTACGGCCATGTCAGGGAAGACTGGGCTATGGTAGTGCCTTGGCCGAGGTGTGCGGGGTGCTTAGCTAGTGGAGACGAGGCTATCAGCCCAAGGAATTGAAACGATATGCTTTGGTTACGCGGCTTGCCGACGGCGCAGGCCACCCTAGTCTTAAGGGCCCGGTGGAGCGGCAACTCCAAAATTGAGGCACAGTGCGGGGACACAAGCAGCTATGTGGGGTCAGTTGGATGGCTGGCTACCCAGCGAAGCTGAGGACGTGACTAATTGGATTATGGTGCTGCCCTCACAGCGAATCGAAAGAAATGGCCCCGCCAGCCAGGGCGACAGCGGAGACAGGGGAGTTAGGCCCGGCCTGGCTCGACACTGTCATGACCGTCAACACAAGGTACAAGCACGCATGGGCGATGGAGAGCAGTGAGGCATGCACAAGACATCACCACACTGCACTGTACGCGCATTGACGGTGACTCGGCACTGATCGCTACAGAGGGTGGTAGGTCCGGGAAGGTAGCGACGAAGCGTGGCAGCGGACACGGATGTGCTAGCGAATTAGGCGACCGTCCCACGCGTGTGTAGCTGTGCTGCATCAATAGCAATAGTGATGCATAGGCGGTGCTCGTGAGCACACCTAGCGAGCGGTGGTGAGCAGAACAGCGCAAGCGGACGCGACGACGGGTAGAGCAGCAGGGCCACCAGTGCAGTGCGCGTGCTGGGGCACAGCAGCAGGGACCCTAGCCAGCAGTGCGGCCATGCGCTTGGGCGTGCACACGAGTCAGTGACCGGTGTGACAACACCGAGCCGAGCAGGGTGACCGCGGCCAGCGCTGGCACCGTTCACATATATGTGACCTGCACGCTTTTTAAAGCGGCTAAAAAACTCAAACCCGATGCTCCAAATGCCAAACCAGTTGTTCAATACCCAAGAGGGTACCTAGGGCTATCAAACTAAGTCAAAACCTCCTGCCACTGCCTAACTCGATCGTTCTACAGAAATTGACGAACATGGCTCCATCGACCCATTTTCAGACACGCGAAATGACTAATCTTCGAATGGTTTCGCATCGCATTCCTTTCCCAAGCTACTTGATACACTAGCTAGCGAACCCCATTTCCGACCGCAAGTATTTCACCGTCACCTATGAAGTTTATACTAATAACTTTATTAAAGTTCACATACATGTCCTATAGCATTTTCGTTCAATAAAAATTCATTAAGAACCCTAAGAAACACCATGCGGCATGAAATGTAATCTTGTTTCCTGTTACAAATGAATGCTTCAAGTTTCAAAAATTGCTTTATACCCTATAATACCAACATGTATACACAAATATGATGCTTATGCAGTGTGTTAGCGAAAAGTTGTACAATGTAACACCGAGGATGTTACAGTTTGATCCAAGGACAAGCTTCTTCACACCTCCAAATAAGAGTTATCTTGTACCATATTGAGTTAAACACTTAGTGTTCATTTTCTAGATCAAACACTAGGTTTACAGGCCCACAAACATGTCATATGCTACCACTAGATCAAATTAAGCATAGAAGCAATAGTGGTACCATACAAACATCAAAATCATTTGATTTTCATGAATGAGCCTATTAAATATGAAAGATGACTAGATGCACTAAACATGTCCTTAGCAAGGATGTATGCCATGCCAATAAACTTTTACCTTGGATTGTTCAAAGGAGATGCATGCCATATAAGTGGGGGGTGCATCAACACATATTTGAGAAATCCAATATGTTCAACTTATTCGTTAGCTTGCAAAACCTTTTTCTCATCCAATGGCTTGGTGAATATATCGGCAAGTTGATCTTCAATGCCTACACTCTTAATGCAAATGTTCCCTTTTTGTTGGCGATCTCTTATAAAATGGTGGTGGACATCAATGTGCTTTATTCTTACATGTTGAACCAGATTGTTAGTTAACTTGATTACACTCTCATTGTCACATAGCAATGGCACTTTATCGAACTTGATTCCAAAGTCATTTAAGGTGGCCTTTATTCAAAGTATTTGTGCACAACAACTATCGACGAATATGTATTCAGCTTCGGTGGTTGATAATGCAACACTATTTTGCTTCTTTGATGACCATGAAACAAGTGATCTTCCCAATAATTGATATGTGCCCGAGGTGCTCTTCCTTTCAACCTTGCATTCTGCATAATCTAAGTCGGAATAACCAACTAGCTCAAACTTTGCTCCTTTGGGATACCACAAACCAACATTTTGTGTATGCTTTAAGTACCTCAATATTCTCTTTGTAGCCTTCAAATGACTTTCTCTTGGTGAGGCTTGAAATCTTGCACACATGCATACACTAAACATGACATCCGGCCTTGATGCGGTCACATAGAGTAGGCTTTTAATCATAGACCGATATAATTTTTGATCCACCATATTGCCACTTACATCACTATTCAAGTTGCCATTTGTCCTCATTGGTGTGCTAATGGCTTTGCTATCACTCATGTCAAACTTCATGAGCATATCTTTGATGTACTTGCCTTGACTCACAAATATACCATTCTTCAATTGCTTGATTTGAAGACCAAGGAAGTAACTTAGCTCCCCAATCATAGACATTTCAAACTCATTAGCCATCATCTTTCTAAACTCTTCACAAAAATCTTGATTAGTTGATCCAAATATGATATCATCAACATAGATTTATAACACAAATGAGTCTTTGCCAATCTTCATGGTGAAAAGAGTGGTGTCAACTTTGCCCATCATGAACCCTTTAGAGAGTAGGAAGTCCCTTAATCTCTCACACCATGCTCTAGGTGCTTGCTTTAAGCCATACAATGCCTTCTTCAACTTGTACACATGGTCGGGCTTCTTATCATCTTCAAAACCAGGAGGTTGCTCAACATATACTTTTTCATTGATGTAACCATTGGGAAATACACTCTTAACATCCATTTGATAGAGCTTGATGTTGTGGGCACAAGCATATGCTAGTAAGATTCTAATTGCTTCCAATCTAGCAACCAGGGCATATGTTTTTTCAAAGTCAAGACCTTTAACTTATGTATATCCTTGTGCTACCAATCTTGTTTTATCCTTACTACTATCCCATCTTGATCTTGCTTATTTCTAAAAAACCATTTGGTTTTAATCACATTGTGTCCCTTTGGTCTCTCTACTAATTCCCATACTTGATTTCTTATGAAGTTATTCAATTCTTCATGCATAGCATTCACCCAATCAACATCTTTTAATGCTTTATCTATCTTCTTTGGTTCAATGGATGACACAAATGAGAAATGCTCACAAAATGAACCCAATCTTGATCTAGTTTGCACACCTCTTGAAATATCACCAATGATAGTATCCAATGGATGATCCCTTGCAACATTAGTTGGTTGGAGTATTGAAACTTGATCGCTTGCATTTGCTTGACCATTGGGTTGAGATGATGTACTAGCCACTTGATTTTGTTTATTGTCATGAGAGCCATTTGTACTAGCTTGATTTATATCATCTTGCATATTTGTGTTAGAGAGCACTTGCACTTGTTCATCTTCATCATCATTCATTTGCCTAGGCCTTAATTCACCAACATCCATGTTCTTCATGGTATTTGAGAGTTGAATGCCTCTGACATCTTCCAAGTTCTCATTCTCATTTTACGAACCCTTGGTTTCATCAAATTCAACATCATAAACTTCCTCAAGAGTACCACCATCTAAATTCCAAACTCTATATGCTTTGCTAGTAGTTGAGTATCCAATTAGGAATCCTTCATCATATTTCTTGTCAAATTTGCCTAATCTAGTGTCTTTCTTCAAGATATAACATTTGCAACCAAAGACGCAAAAAATGTAATGTTGGGCTTTCTACCATTCAAGAGCTCATATGGTGTCTTCTCTTTCAATGGGTGACAATAGGGGCGGTTGCTACAATAGCAAGCCGTGTTGATAGCTTCGGCCCAAAAAGATTTACTCATATTGTACTCACTAAGCATAGACATTGCCATATCAATGAGTGTTCTATTCTTCCTCTCAACAAGGCCATTTGATTGTGGAGTGTACTAATTCCAAATTTATCATACAACTCATCAATTCTAGTGTTCTTGAACTCACTACCATTGTCACTTGTAACCCTCTTGATGGTTGTTTCAAATTCATTGTGAATGCCCTTGACAAATAATTTGAATATTGCAAACACATCACTTTTGTCTACTAGGAAGAATACCCAAGTGTATCTAGTATAATCATCCACTATCACAAAGCCATATTTGTTTCCACTGATGCTAGTGTATTGTGTTGGCCTAAACAAATCCTTGTGCAATAACTCAAATGCTTTACTAGTGTTCATCATATTTTTCCTAGGATGGGTGTTTCCAACTTGTTTGCTGGCTTGACAAGAGCTACAAAGCTTATCCTTCTCAAACACAACATCTTTCAAGCCTCTAACTAAGTCATTCTTAACCAATCTATTCAATTGTTTCATTCCAACAAGACCAAGCCTTCTATGCCATAACCAACCCATGCTAGACTTAGTGAACAAACATATAGATAGTTGAGCTTCACTAGCATTAAAATCAACCAAGTATAGATTCTCATATCTAAAGCCTTTGAAGATCAAGTTAGAGCCATCTACACTTATGATCTCTACATCATCTACCCCAAATATGCATTTGAATCCAAGATCACACAATTGAGCCATGGATAGCAAATTGAAGTTCAATCTCTCAACAAGCAACACATTGGAAATGCTCATGTCATTGGATATTGCAATCTTACCAAGCCCTTTGACCTTGCCTATGCCATTGTCACCAAATGTGATACTATCAAAACCATCATTTCCATTGGTATTGATTGAGTTGAACATTCTTGCATCACCGGTCATGTGTTGAGTGCACCCACTATCAAGAACCCAATGCCTTCCTCCAGCTTTGTAATTGACCTACAAAAGAAGATCAATTCTTTTTAGGTATCCAAACTTGCTTGGGTCCTTGAAGGTTAGTGACCAAGCTCTTTGACACCCAAATGACTTTCTTCTTTGAGCCCATCCATGGTGTACCAATGAACTTAGCTTTCACACCATTTGTACCCTTAGTAAGCACATAGAAAGAATTAATCTTAATTGAGGATACATTAGCATTTTTGCTCTTGTTCTTGCACTCATGCTCTTTATGACCAACTTACTTGCAACTAGTGCAAAACCGACCATTGTTCTTCACAAAACTAGTCTTGTGAGGAGCAAAGGTTGTCTTGCCTTTCTTGGGGTATAGCCCAATCTCTCTTTATAGAGAGAAGCTCTTTGGCTATGCAAGCACATAAGCAAGCGGTCCTTACCACCATAGACCTTAGCCAAGGTGTGAGTGAGCTCATGGACCTCCTTCTTGAGGGTCTCATTCTCAACCATTAGTGAGGCATCACATGTAAAACCATCACAACTAGATGAGGTGGAAGTAGAAGTGCTACAAGAAGGGTTAGTGGGGGCAACAATGATAGGCTTATAGAATGATTCATCAATTATATCACAACTTAAGTCTACATCACATGTCTCAACATGCTTCTTCTCGTTTTGTTCATTAAGCAAAGAGGAATAAGCTTTTTCAAGCTTCTTGTGAACTTTGCCAAGCTTCTCATGGGCTTCCTCTAGCCTCTCATGAGATGCATTGGGCTCATCAAAGGCTTGCTTAAGGGTTTTTAGTTCCTTACACAAGCTTTTTGCATTCCCTTCTCTTAATGTCAAAGTGTTCTTTAGCATCATCTAGCATGTCAAGTAATTCATCCTTAGTTGGTTCATCATCATCACTATCACTTTCATTTTCATTTTCATTATCATGTTCCTCATCACTTTCATCAACACAAGTTTATACCTTAGTGGCCTTAACCATGAAGCATGATGGAATGTCGAAGAGAGAAGGCTTCTCATTGATAGCAATGCTTGCAAGTGCCTTCTTCTTGGTGGTCTTGTCATCTTCACTATCATCGTCGTCACTTAAGGAAGCATCACTATCCCAAGTGACTACATATGAACCACCCTTCTTCTTCTTAAATGTCATCTTGTCCTTCTTCTCTTTCTTTTCCTTCTTGTCCTTCTTCTTGTTCTTCTTGTTGTCATCACTATTGTCGCTATTGTATGGGCATTGAGGAACAAGATGATCATTGCTTCCACAATTGAACCACCTTTTTGATTCTTCCTTGTTCTTAGATGAAGACTTCTTTCTTCTAGCATGGTAGCCCTTCTTCATCATAAACTTGCCAAATCTATTGACAAAGAGAGCCATCTTCTCATCATCCATCTCATCAAAGCTCAAGTCTTCATATTCACTTGATGATTCTTGCTTTGCCTTGCCCTTGGATGATGTGGCCTTGAATGCCACACTCTTCTTCTTGTCATCCTTCTTATCATCTTTCTTCTCCCTCTTTTTTTCCTTCTCATCATCATCTCTATATGTATCATCGGTCATTATATCTCCCAACACTTGGTTTGGTGTCATGGTGTCCAAACCACTCCTCACTAGAATAGTGACCAATGTGCCAAATCTTGAGGGTAAGCATCTCAAGAACTTATGGGAGAAGTCCTTGTCCTCCACCTTCTCACCAAGTGCTTTGAGATCATTGACAAGCACTTGTAACCTATGGAACATCTCTGGCACACTTTCATCCTCCTTCATCTTGAAACTAGCAAACTTCTCCTCGAGGATATATGCCTTGGCACCCTTCACACCTTGAGTGCCCTCAATTGATTCCTCCAACTTCTTCCATGCTTCATGAGCCATCTCAATGTTCTTGATTTGCTCAAATGTTCTCTCATCAATGGCTTCATGAATGGCACTAAGAGCAATGTCATTGTTTTGAAGAAGCAATTCTTCAGCGATGGTGGGATTCTCCGGATCTTCTTTCTCAATCTTGGTCTCCACCACTTTTCAAACCATCCTATTGATTGACTTGATATATGTTGTCATCCTAGCCTTCCAATAGGGATAGTTTGAGCCATCAAATTAGGGTGGCTTCTTGGTATTGTTGATTTGAGCCATTTTGACACCGAAGGTTGTTAAGCCTCAAATCACGGTGACCTCGGCTCTGATACCACTTGAAAGGTCCTAATGGCTATAGGGAGGTGAATAGCCTATTAAAAATTTCTACAACAACACCTAGCAAAATAGTTAGACAAATATGAGGCGAAGCGAGTATTGTGCTAGCCTACTAAAAAGCAAGCCACCTACCACAATTCTAGTTTCTATAGTCTCAATCCACACAATGGCTATGTTACTACACTAAGTTAGTGTGCTCTCAAAGGCTAACTAAAGAGCCACACTAACCAAACTAACAAGCTCTCATAACTAGCTACACTAAAGAGCTTGACAACTAGTTTGCAGTAATGTAAAGAGAGAGAGAGAGCAAGATGGTTATACCACCGAATCGAGAAATGAACCAATCAATCACAAGAATGAAGACCAATCACCTCGAAATCAAATAATGACAAAATGATTTTTTACCGAGGTTTACTTGCTTGCCGGCAAGCTAGTCCTCGTTGTGGCGATTCACTCACTTGGAGGTTCACGTGCTAATTGGCATCACATGCCAAACCCTCAATAGGGTGCCGCACAACCAACATAAAATGAGGATCGCATAAGCCACGAGCAATTTACTAGAGTACCTTTTGGCTCTCCACAGGGCAAAGGTCAAGAACCCCTCACAATCACCACGATCAGAGCCGTAGACAATCACCAACCTCCGCTCGATGATCCTCGTTGCTCCAAGACGTCTAGGTGGCGGCAATCACCAAAAGTAACAAGTGAATCTCACAGCAAAACACGAACACCAAGTGCCTCTAGATGCAATTACTCAAGCAATGCACTTTGATTCTCTCCCAATCTCATAAAGATGATGAATCAATGATGGAGATGAGTGGGAGGGCTTTGGCTAAGCTCACAAGGTTTCTATGTCAATGCAAATGGACAAGAGAGTGTGCTAGAGCCAGCCACATGCCTTTAAATAGAGCCCCCAGCGATGGCTGCGTAGTCCTCTGAAACATGGGCTGACCGAACGCACTAGTCAGGTTGACTGGACACATGACCCCAGTATCCGGTCGTCTGATACTCGCCACGTGTCATCAGTCTCAAATGTTGAGCACCCAATCTTAACGGCTAGTCAGCTTCATGCCATGAGTAAAGTTGTGACCGAACGCACTGCAGTGTAGGACCGGACGCACTGTCGCCTGGCGTCTGGTCACTTCCAGTATGGTTACAGAGGTAGAAATTCGTGACCAGACACGTTCGGTGGCTCATGATAGGACCCAAGCCTACATCTGGTCAACTCAGCCTCTCTCTATTGCTTGCATCAGCGTACGTCACTAGGTGACCGGACACACCCCCTGCACGTTCAGTCCCTCTTTCTCTTCAGCGTCCGGTCAAGAGACTGAGGGCGGCCTTCACTGCGCGCCATAGACCGAACACGGGGTCAGAGTCTGGTCACTGCCCAAGGCAGAGTCCGATCAATACAAAACTTCTCCTTTTAACCCCAAACTTCACCATCCTTGATAAAATGTGTCAACCACCAAGTGTATCACCTTGTGCACATGTGTTAGCATATTTTCACAAATGTTTTCAACGGTGTTAGCACTCCAATAGATCCTAAATGCATATGCAATGAGTTAAAGCATCTAGTGGCACTTTGATAACTGCATTTCCATATGAGTTTCACCCCTCTTAATAGTATGGCAATCGATCCTAAATATGATCACACTCACTAAGTGTCTCGATCACTTAAACCGAAAAGCTCCTATCAATTTCATCTTTGCCTTGAGCTTTTTGTTTTTCTCTTTCGTCTTTTCTAAGTCCAAGCACTTGATCATCACCATGGCATCACCATCATCATGCCATGATCTTCATTTGCTTCACCACTTGGAGTAGTGCTATCTATCTCATAATCACTTTGATAAACAAGGTTAGCACTTAGGGTTTCATCAATTCACCAAAATCAAACAGGAGCTTTCACATGGCCGCTGCGGTGTTTCTCGCGCGTGGACGTGCGGTTGCCTATGTGGTCGTGCTCGCGAAGACACTGGCGTGCTGGAGTTCGCCTCCTCGCCCTTTAAAACACCAAGCATCGGCCGTCGTCGTCTCTTTTCTTCCTCTGCTCCATCACTAGTCATTTCCCTTCATTGATAAAATTCACCAGTCTCTCTCGCCCTCCATCCAATTGCTCGCGCAACCAATTACGCCTCTTTCTTGTGCTTCATTTGAACCAGCTCATGCGACATTGTCTTCCTCCTCAGCGTTCACTATGCCGCCATGAGCATCCTCACCGGTGGCAGCCCTCTGTGGTGCATATTTTCTTTATTCGTCTTGTGCCTTGGCTTAGCCTCGATGTCTTGATCGTGGTCGGCTCACCCTTTTTACCTCTACCATATTGGACACACCGGAACGTGCCATCGTCATGAGTTCACGCCACCACCATCATCCTCAACATCGGGCACTAAGCTCTGCTTTGTCCTCTCCTCGACTTGGATGCACATCAAAGTCACGGTGAGCCCTGAAGTTAACCACGTCCTCCAATTAGACTCTACCACACCCTAGTGGCCGGAGTGCCGCTGCGCCAGCGTGCTCTGCTTTGCCGAGCCGCCATGGTCGCGTGCGACTACACTGTTAACCCTAGCGTGTCCAAATGACCCCTTAGGTGTGTTTGTGTGAGTGTGGCGAGCGCGTTGGTGACTTTTTCGTCGTCGATGAACTCGTCGTTGGTGGTTGCCGCCACACCGGAGCGCCGTCGTGCCGCTATGGCTGCTGGCGTGTGAGTTGCCGTGCGTTAGAAGCTCAACTGGTACCACCAACGTGTGCGCGAGAGAGAGGGGAGTCCGCTAGAGTTGACCCCGTCATCGCCGAGGTCATCACTGGCGAGTAATCGTCGGTCAACCGACCGGTCGCCATGGTCAGCGTGATGACACTGTGCACTGACCGGGGGGTCCCTCCTGTCAGTCATAGTGGCTCACTGTGTACGCGTGAAAACTGGTTTTTTTCAAATTTTAGAAAATGATTAAAAGTGCTAATTATTGTTTAATTCATAATAAATTATATATGTGTAATAAAATTTTAAAATTTTTTGTAGCTCTGTTATGATGTGCTCTATGTAGGAAAAATATGATATGATGAAAATCAATAGTTTTTGCATGCTTAAAAATTACCTCTTTTAATAGAAAAATGCTTAATCCATGATTTTTGTAGGTTAAAATAATTATCCTTTAATCATGAAACTTTTTGTGTATGCTTAATATGCTTAGCCCTAGCTTCACAAAAATTTTGGTATTATTTTGATAATTTTAGTTTAACCACTTAATTTTAATGCCTTTATTCTTGATTAATTACCAAAATGATTAGGATAAATCATTATATGACTTTGATGTATTTTGGAATTGGTTGAAGTCCTTGGAACACCAAACCCCTACTGTCCCTTGGCAACTTAAGTACTTTCTCGATATGCTCATAATCATACTTGTGGTTAATAATTAAAATTGCTTTTTAGAATAATTAACCCTAGTTCTTAGTGGAAGAAAGTTGTACTCAAGTTGTGTATCTTGTTGTGTTCATCAATACCCATGTTGCATCCATCATGCATCATTTTTATTGCATTTCGTTATGTTAAGCATTGCATCATCTTATTACGTGTAGTAAACGAGAAGAGAGGTTCGTGATGGACAAGCTTCGGAGAAGGTTTTTCCTCCAGTGTTGTTGATGTCAAGTTTGACTTCTATGATCCTTCTACGGAATCTAACCTTCTCTACAACACAAGCAAGCCCTAGAGCATACAAACCTTTTTCTTGTATTTACAAATACTTTTATAATTCGAGTCCTATGATATGTGCATTAAGTAAAATAGGAATTGGTTGTATACCCAATTACTGCATGACTTTCCCTAATATTCCAATACTTTTGCTTGTCACCCTTTAGTAGTGATAGGCTAGTGATGTCTAGCCATGCTTAGTGATAAGAGTCAAGTGATGAGTTCATTATTCACAATGGTTCTTTACTCAGGAGATGTCCTAAGGATTTAATATGAATTGATGAATATGGAGACCGAACGGGACATGGGATATGTCTCTAGTGGTTAAGCCAATAGGGTTGCCTGGTCATGCTTGTCCCATCTATGTCGATTAAGAACCGTTCATTGTAGGGTCGATTGTGGTCGAGACTTTGCAGTACCGACCACATACTCCGATAAGCCTAATATCTCGGCTATTCCATTATGGGAAAGGACAACTGCACACTAGGAGTGGAGAGATGGCGAGAGTAGTGTGTATGCACCCTACTGGAATAGGGTAGGGTGGTGGAGTACTGTGCGCTTAGGTGGCGCAAACCTGTTCTGGTTTTAAAGGATCCGAGTGAAGGTTGATATATGTAGGTCTAGGACCTACATATATCATGTGGTTAGCAATCCCTAGCTATGTTTAATTGATTCGAATCACTGCCGCTTCTCATAAAATAGGACTCGATCAACTGAACTACATCGTAGTTAATCAATGAAACATGGTGACTTATGGATATGAGAAGAAATGCGTTGAGATGTTTAAAGAAGTGATTGATTTAGATCAGGTGCAAACTAGATATTGATATGGACTTAATACACTGTTAAAACATTGAAAGTAAGGATTCACTCGTAGTACGCTTTTCTGTAAAAATTACTATTGCTTCAGACCTTCCTTTAAGCCTTCATACCCTTGGAGTCTTTTCTTTTAGTCGGGTAAGTCTTGTTGTGTACCCTTAAGTACTAAGGGTTTGTTAACCCCTATTGCAGGTTCTGACTTGTGCTGCTAATCAAGGTCATGTCGGTGGGCTCGACATGATCTAGTTGTCCCTTCTATCTTAGGTACTTCACTTAAGTTACTTCTGTAATTCTACTCAACTTTTGGAACTTAAGTGTTATTTAAAAGGTACATAACATGTTTTGTAACCTAATGTTTTAAATCTTCCACAACTCCGATGTATGATATTATTGTATCAATGTTGTAATGTTGTGGTAACTCCATTGTTGATCCTTTATGAGTTATAAAATGTGGAAGATTTGGGGTTCCCGAGGACACCCAATAGATTACTGGATTATTTGGCTTTCGTGTACAGCAGCCAGAGGTCTTTAGGACAATGACGGGTACACGAGGGCCAGCATAATTTGGGTGGTTCTACCATACACCAACTCCTCCTAGCGGCGGGAGCGCCGGCCAAGGCCCAACGTCGAGCGGCACGGCGCCCTACTGACGCCGACGCGTTCCAACTCCGATGTGGCTCCCAGCTATGAGACGGAGGCTGGGCTCACGGGTCCTATCCATGGCACGCGTCTTATGAGTGACGGTGGCAGAGAAGATCTCATAGCTCGGGGACTAGTCCTCGACCACCCTGTGGCTCGGCAGGCCGGTGTTCAAGTGGTGGTTCGAGGTGTTCATGAGGTCTCAAACCATCCACCTCGATGGCCTGCTCTGCTTCGCGCCACGACCAGCTTCGTGCAGGTCATCCTCACCGTCATGTCCTTCATCTCGCCACGGCTACCGACAGAATGGGAGAGGGGAAGGTGGCGTGGGCCTTAGCAGTGGCCAGATCTAGAGCTGTGGACGTCCTCTGGGCCGGCACTGGTGGCGCAGCCTACGTCACCTATCTTGTTAGAGATGTCATCGGTGAAGTCTTGTCTATGGCGGATAGGTGGCCTTGACAATGTCCACCTCGCCCTCGCCCCTGCCCGTGTGCAAACATTCTTTAGCTTCTATGGCAGAACTGTCTAATCTAATGTCCTCCCAAGAGTACTTGTCCTCCATTAGACACTACGTACCCAAGAGAGTATACTAAATCATGCCGTTCCGTCGAACCCACCCAAAGGGAGAGATCGAAAATCCACATTTTTCGTTAGGATCATAAATGAGAGGGTAAATCTTACAACATTCTTAGCCATTTCTTACATCACTTTATTACAACATCACGATACTTAAACAAGTAGAATGCAACAGCGGGATTAAAACATATGATCAGAGTTACAGCGGAAACAAAGATTAATTTAATGACATGGTGAAGTATTAACATAGTGGACATTTATATATAAGAGATGCTAGCATATTTTATATCTTTTCTTATAAAAACCTTTAGTGAGGGTTATAAATAAACACTACGATCACAGCATGAAAGGAATCTTTTTTGAGCCCACCAGAAGGTTTCCATACACAAAAGTCAGCTCTAGCATCCACCTGTCACCAACAACAGGGGGAATGAAAGCCTGAGCACTCGATTGTACTCAGCAAGACTTACCCAATAGAAGGAAAATATAAGACTCCAAGGATATGCAAGGCTTATTTGGCTTGCTGGTTTATTGTATTTGCAGGAAGCATTACTAATAGTGCATCCTTATATTCAAGTTTTAGCAGTTATTTTTAGTTGATTAGCTACCCATTCTAGGTAAGCACCTATGTTACTTCCAATCATGTGATAAGCAATCAGAACCATTCTATCATCTCTCATATTATAGTTCTTACTACGGTGCTAGACCATAACCAAGTCGGTACCGTCTCAAAAGAAATGGTGATTCACGAATCAATGTATCCTAGCTGGGTACATCGAAACACACGCCTCGCTTGTACCCTAGGCACAAACAAGACCAATCCATTCCACTCCTATCAAGGGGTCCAGGTCGTGTCCAAACTTGGACTCCAAGCCCCCAACACCTGAGACCTAGTCTCAATATGGTGCTTAGACCTCCACCTAATACCCACCCCTAAAAGTCGGTCCAGAAAGAGCCAAAACCCATGATAAGAGAGTAATAAGTCTTCCCACTCCCATAAGCAAGTATGTGCTCAGGATAATAAGTCTGTGACCTGACTACCATCCACAACAACGGACGGTCCTCAATCGACACAGGTGGGACAAATGCAACCAGAGCCTCGCTCGGTTGCCTAACCAAGCCCAAATCCAAATCCAAAGCACAGTCCCACCCGATTTCCAATTATCATCCATATATATTCCATGTGATAGTTATATGATAATAAGAACAATAATATCTTTCGTATCTCTCACGAGTGATAGATAATCACTCGACTTCTACTGGAATCCTTTAGCATAGCAATCTACACGATCCTGACATACTAGTAGGACTCATAGGATAAGGATATATATATATATGCAAGTGGTTTTCATTCAACTCCTTAAAACTTAATGCACAAGCATAAAATAAAGTGTAGAATAATAGGGGTTATGCACCAGGGCTTACCTAGGTAAGATATAACCAAAAGTTAGCATTCCATTGTGGTGACACGTTCATCAAGGCACCATCTTTTCTGCTACTCCAGATGACTCCATGATCCATCGTCGTTCCTATTATGACATACGTGGATGCAACGCAGAGATGTAATTAATCAATGGCAATCGCAACTCTTATCATACGATTACGCCTCTCACGCTAATGAGCTAGCTTTAACGACTAACGCACTAGGCTACATGTCCATGTTGCCGAATAAGGTGTTATTTCTCAACAAATGTTTCCGTTCTACCATCCCGAGGTGTTTCGGCATTACATTGATTTAATATACATATTCAAACTAGGGCTCATTAGCTATCTTAGCAAACTAATTATTATAGAGCTACAAAAATTACAGCGAGCACCTAATAATATTAGAAATTTACTATGAAATTTTTAGAGCCAACACTATCACCAATTTATTACCAAAATTCCCACAAGTTTATATCTTAACAATATTAAGCACCTTAATTTAATTAGATAACTTCTAAAAATACTATGAAACTATGTGCACAAGATATACTAGCAGATAGATCATGATTTTAGAAACCAAACAAAATTAGTTTCACAATTTTTGGTCAACTACACAAATTTATATTGAATTTACAAGTTTGTCTTAGAAACTAAATTAGAAAAATACTTTAGGAAAAGGAAAAGGCTGGCGGCAACTAATTTGGCCCAAAAGCCTAGCGCGGGGTGCGACTACACGCGCGTCGCTACAACCCAAGGCCCGGGGAGCCCGCCGTTTAGACGAATTACGCGTTGCAACACCTCACTATTCCCTCAGTCTTAGGTTTTGCAAAAAACACCCCCAAAGAAGTCACCTTCTCGCTGAGTCGGTCCCCGATGCCCCCGCGCGTGATAGCACGGCCCCGACCGACATTACGCGCCTTCGTCGGTCAACAGAGCGAAGCACCGGCCAAACAAGCAAGCCGACAAGCACCGTAGAGCAAAAGCGAAACCCTGGGCAGCGATTAGAAGTTAAATGGTGACTCTAGTGCACTGCTCACGCCGACGGACCAACTTCCATGGCGGCGTGTCCGTTTCAATGAGTCTAAGAGCTAACGAGACGATAGAGATTGCGAGGGAGTAGAAGGGGCTTACCATGAGGCCAGCCACACAGCCGGTTGAGGAGGGGAAGGTCGGGAGAACCTTGGCCACATGGACCAGCATCGCGCGGCGACGCTCTGAGCGTGGCACCAGCATGTCACCGCACCCATGGTGGGAACCCTGGCCAGAATGACGTGAGCACTAGCTAGAGCGGGTCAAGATGAGCCTAGAAACACCATCAATTGAATCTTTACCTTCGGTTTGGCACTTACCCCCAACTATACCAGCTCGGCGGTGCACCTGGCCGACGACAAGCAAAACACCGAATTGGCCGACTACAAGCTTGTCTATGCCTTGGTGTGAGTCGATTTGCTAGCTAGCTTCCAATCCTAGCTGCTAGGGCACTGAATCAAGGTGGGATATCATGGACCGCGCGTTGTTAGCTTGCGAAGCGGCACTGCTCCTTCGACGGCAAGGGCAAATAGGGCAGCGGCTTCCAGGCTTGGCCAACATCGGTCGAGGCTGCATTTAATGAGTGAGAGCATCCGCACGGTGCAACTTAGAGGGAGCATGTTGTGGGGTGCTAGGATGGGACGGCTTGGTCTTGGCAGGGAGCGAACGTCGGCAGCAGAACAGTGGTCGTGCACTAGGTGGTCACGTGGGAAGGGCAGTGACACCGCGTCAAGGGTAGCAGCGGATAGGACAACGGATGCAGGAGGTGGATCGAGCGGTCGAGACGGGCGCCACGTCGGCCATACAGCAACTGCCGTGGCATCGGCTAGGCCCGCACATGGCGTGGCCAGCGGCGCGCACGCGATGGCCACGCAGCAGCAGCCCCGTAGCTCAGTCCTGGCCCACAGAGGCGACCGTGGCCAACCCCAGCTCGACCATGACTGGCAGCCAGCAAAGCCAGCCACGGGGCATGACCAAGGCCAAGAATGGTCAAGCAGCGGCAGCGTGCGCGCGCGGTGACTACAGACACCGGCAGAGCAATGACGAGCAGTGACGTGCATGGATTTTAAAGTGAAGCAAACGCTGCTGATTAACTCGATAAGGTTCAACCAATTCCCTAAACCCAAAGTCAGTACTATCGACTAGCTAGCGGAGCAACTCACACGTCTACAGGATCACCGGAGAGAAAGATTAAGATATGCCAAGATAGGTTCGTCGCGCCAAACGCCGGTTCACAGACAGAGCGTCAACAACATGGTTACAACACGTTCCAACGAAGTTTGGGGAATTTTTAAGAGAGGAACACGACACCCAACGCAACTACGACCTACCACATGCCCAAGAGCTTACTTAGATGCAACTAACAATACAAGCATATGAAGCTAGTGTTTAAACATTTTAGTTAGAATTCAAACGTCAAAATGGCATTGTCTACTACTCTTTTAGACTTAGAAAAGACAAAAGTTCAGTTTGAACTTAACAACCATGAACACTTTTGCCATAACTTTTAAAAGGCCTAATCTTGATTAACTTCAACCAACAAGTACTTCATACAATAGTCCATACTTTATACTAAACCATAGGAACAAAATATTTAAGTACTATTTAATTATTTTGCTCAATATAACTCACCAAAAATAGTACTTTAACATAAGTTCAGATCTTTGCCGACTTAACGAAAAGGTTGATTTTAATTTCTAATTTGATTTTTGGAGCTCCGAAGAACATTAGTTAACAAGTTTATTTTCCAAAAAAATAAAGTTGCATTTTCATCTACACCACTTGCTCATCATCTTTACATAAGCACTATACACAAGTTACATTTTATTTTTGTTTATAGAAATTGTTTTTCGTACCAAACAATTAAAACTACTTATTTTATTCTTCTTGTTAAGATTTTCATTAGCACATTTACGCACTGAGTAAATTAACTTAGATATTTATTTGATTTCTCTCAACCATAAAAGTGAGTCGCACAGGGTTTGTTTATCATTTCATGTGTGTTTTAAATTTTTAAAACTCAAGAACTTGTTTTGCTAATTTCTCTTAGGCCTTAACCTAGGTGCTAAGCAAGCTCGTAACACCAGAGGTGTTACTGCTTCCCATCTGTGCCACTCTTCTCAGCTGATTTTGGTCGAAGGGGCCTGATCTGTCTCGTCGGGTAAGTCAAAGCCCCGCATGAGGGCCAAGGCCTATGCGCGTGTCGTCGTGCCTGCGCTCGCCAAATTGGTTCTGAGATGGCGGGGCGGACTACAGTTCCTTCCTGGGATTGAGGAGCTTAGGAGAAAGCCATGCATGACCTGGTCATGTGATCGACGACGATGCCCTCGAGCACCGCCTACCTCCTTGGAGGCATCGATGTAGCCTCCCCACCCTATAGCTGTAGCTTTGTCCCTCTCCTCCTGGTGAAAATCTAGCTCTAGTTATCTAGAGCCGGTGGTGGTGGCGTCAACGACGTCGCGTCCTTCTTGGAGGCACCACCGTGGAGGGCTCGCTCAGACCTATCTCTCCTGGCTCCTTATTCTCCTCTTGGGTGAGACTAGCCCTAGCTGTCGGTCATTGCCGATGTTTCGATGAGTGTCCTCCTTTGGCGTCTCTGCTCCGTCGGCGCTCACCTTGATGGTGCTAGAAAATCAAATGCCGAGTGGTGTTTCCACCGCTGCCGCCATTCCCCCTCCATGGTGTCCTCTCCGTGGACGGCGTTGAATGGTGGTACGTGGGCCCGGATGTGTTGTAGGTGTCATCGTCAGCTTCAAGGGAGGTCACTGTGTCCGGTTATCTTGGGTTTGCATGTCCGTCTCCACTCTTAGTCCCCATTCCATTGTTGGTCCTCAGATGGAGGGCGGCAGCGGAGCGGCGTAGCTATGAGGAGTGGTGCAGGGCAAAATGGTCACGGCGTAACCAACGAGTATGCTGTTCGGCGGTGGCGCAAATCGATGATCGGTTGGCGTCTTTTGGCTTGAGTCTAGGCTTATCCTTGAGTCCTCGTGTTGGTTTTTCTTGTTGTTTCTGTTAAGTGTTGTTGGTGGTGGTGCTGCTGTTGTTGCTGTTGTAATCTCTCCCTCTCCCCATTGTACTTCTCTGGACTTCTTGTATCTGGATTGGCGCCACGCCCTTCCACCTCCCGGCTTGCCCGACATATGTGGACTGAATATTCTGGTGGGGATATAGTTCATCCCCCGGTGACCTTTCAAAAAAAAACTAGATTTAAAAAAAATATTAACAACATTTGTATCTCAAAATAAGTTTATTGTGAAAATATATTTAACGGTTAATCTAACACCATAAATATTAAAATTTTCTTATATATATTTGGTGAAAGTTAAAAATATTTGACTTCTCAGGAAGTGAGAATGACAAGTTTAAGGATCATTGATGTATTATAGTATAAGTGAAAATCACGTGCTTCAAGAGTTAAGCGGCAAAATATGAGCTGAAGACTGCAGGCCGTACAATTTCAATGTCCATCATGTAAATATATAGTTAAGGCTAGAATAATAGTTCATACATGGAGAGACAAGTTTGGGTGATGAACTGGACCATTAGTAGATTTCTTGTGGTATTGCCTACTCACTTAGATGTAACACCCTAAAATTTGCCTCTTTCGAAAATAGGTTTAAAATGATTTATTTCTGAATTTTGTGCACATGAAAATATAGGAAAATAAAAATTTTCATTAATTTAAAATTTATCATAAGGTAGAAACATGTTTGTTGCATTCATGCCGGTCGCACCTCATGTTTTTATGTGCAAAAGTGTGTGTGTGTTTATACGTTTAGGAGACGAATATCTATCTCTAGGAATTATCCAGCTTCTTTCTGGAATTTAATTCCTACCTCCTTCACCTTAATCTTTATGTTTCAAGTTCCCAACAATCTTTTTATGAGCTCCAAATACTTTATTTGGGTTCATCATGTTCCAAAGTGTCTCTGGGAATTTTCCCCAAATTTTTGGAAGTCTCGGAGTATTTTTCGTGGCTTAAATATTAATTCTGGACTTTTCTAGAATTATTTTATCCATGAAATTAATTAATTCCGAAAATAATAAATCTCTTATTTTTTTCCAATGCTCAAAGCCCAAGTGCAATAATCCTAATAAATCCTAAAGGCACATGCATTTATTTACTAATGGGCTTTAATGATTATTTAGGCCCATTAGTAAATGTGGAGGGGGTAACATCAATTAGTGTCATATCGCTACTTCGTGGATGTGGGGAATTTTTCTTCCTATATATATCAACCAACCTCTTAGGCAAAGCACACCAAAACTACTATATGGGGAGCCCCTAGTTTGGGAAATCCCTCGTGTAGTAAATTATATTTTCTCCTTCTCTCGCCGTCGCCGCCGCGCTGCCCAGCCCGGTCATCCTCGCTGCTTCTCGGCCATCGGTAAGTGCCCCACGCAACACTCTTGTTCCATCTATCTTCTACGTTTCTCCTAGCCCTGCCCTGACCGAGCCGCTGCCGTTCGTTGCTGGCGAGGTGAGGCTAGTCCTGCTCAAAGTGATCCTATATTGCTGTTCGGCCCTGTATTCATGTTTGCCTCCGTGTTCTCTCGTTGCTGACCCTGAACCTTGCTGCAGCAACGCCCAAACCCAAGCCTGAGAAAAACCATGTCGAGAAGAAGCACCGTCAAGCTGTCGTTCTCATCTCCTTGGCATCCGATCGAGTTCGTTGCCGGTGTGGAGTCCGACCGGCCTCCAACCAGAACGGTCACCATTGTTTCGTCTGCAGCACGTACATCTGCCTCCGGAAATCAGATTCTGCATGTCGCCATTGCTTGCTATGCTACACGCCGGCCATCCACCTCAGGGAACCAGCGTCCTTGCCAGCTGCTTCACCGTCGTTCGCTACACCGCTGCCGAGGTTTGAATCGAGGTGATGAATCTGTCAACGCCGTCTGCAGCTGACTACGGCCGCGAGCCTCGAACCATGGTATGAAGCTGCCCCGACGCTGCTCATTGGTGGCCAGCGGACCACGGTCATGAAGAATTGTGAATATGTGCAGACTGTCCAGAGGCACGACCAGGTGAAAGCTCTCGCCGCTATTTCTTCTCATTGTCTGGGGCGAGCATGCTGTCATCTGTGCCTATTCGTTCGTCTTTAGCCATGGTGAGAATCTCCGTGTATCCCTGCATGATCTCTTCTCTGCAACACCGTCACTAGCTTTTGTGCCTATACGTATTTTCAGTAAATGATTGCATCGTTGCCCTGTAGTTCGCGCAAAGCAAGCAGCAATGCAGATCACGTATGGGACTTGCCCAAGAAACAGTCTGATATATGACCAACCACAGTGCGTATCTACTTCTCTCGTGAAGTCTCGGGTTCTCCTTTGTTAGTATTCTATAGCTTTTAACCCTTCATCGTCCGTTTTAGTTCTGGTAGTCTGTTTTTGTCGCATTAAGATTATATTGACGTAATCTACGGTTTAGCAGCATGTTTTTTCATGCTGCGAGTTTTTGTGTTTACAATTAAATATTAATTGGATTAATGTGCATGAAACTAGTTTCTAAATAAAAGCAACATAGGACAATATTGGTCTTTTATCTTTAACTATTAATTTGATTAATAGCAACATAAATATGTTTGTAAATAATAATTTGGTTAGTGTAAACACGCACCATGTATAATTTGAATAAATGATCTGACATGTTACTTTATTTTGCAAAGTTAAAATCTAACTTGCTTAAAACTATATGATAATATTTATAAATAAAACATGAATACTTTTAACTCGGCATTGAACCAAAATATAATTTAACTAATTTGAGTTAATAACCATCATATGGTTTATTTAATTAAAATAAATCAAGCACGTAGTCTTTATTTCCCTTTTATAATGTAAACTTTTCGATAGCCGTTCTTTCTAACGGTAGCATCGTTTTTCGGTGTTTCTTGTGATCTTGTGACCGTAACAACTAGCTCTCTTTTAGTACGTTGTTTTCTCTTGTGTGGTGTACTGTTCTTAGTTTTCTATGTTTGTTTCTTGCATGTTTTCCTATGCGTGATGTTTGCTACGAGTAGAACGAAAGCCGTATGTGAGCACTGAAGATCAGAAAGGTGATGACCAGAAACAAAGTATGAGGAAAATATGATCAAGTTTAAAATGCAAGTATAGCATGGGACCATCCTTGTTACCTATTCACCTTTAATCATTTAATTCATACTGCATGTGTCTACCTTGACTGCCACTAAGGATTCCCTAGGATTTTGTTACCTTATATCTTGTTACCTATGGGGTATTGCATTGGGTAGTATGATGCTAGTGCTCAACTACAACCATGATCTTGTAACTTGACTAATGGTATATGCAATAAACACTAAAAGATGCTTTTTAGCAATATGGAACCAGGGGGCTAGAGCATTGGGCTGTTTTTATGGTGCTCTAGATTCCTCTCTCTAAGGACTTATCTGTAAGTGATCATCCGGGACTTACAGTACAGCTGTGAGGGCTACATGGCTCTGGCTTTAGCTCAGTATGAGGACCTTTTCTAGCTTGTTAGTGGTTACTTTTATTGGCGTAAGAATGGCTTGACGAATCGGGTATAGGACAGCCTCTACTCTTATGTGTATAGCCGTGATAGAATTGTGCCATTCGACAGGGGGTTCCTACATCTGTTTGCCGAGTGAATCTAATGGCCCTAACTTGTTAGACGAACCTTTAAAAGGCTTCATAGTGAACCCTGTCGACCTTCCTTGGCAGTGGGTCAAGAGGCTGATCACCTCGGGTGAAAGGGTAAATCACGACTCACAGTGAAAGTGTACAACCTCTGCAGAGTGTAAAACTGGTATATCAGCCGTGCTCACGGTCACGAGCGGCCTTGGAACATTTACGGAATAGATGATGAACACAGATGATACTGATGATGAAGATGCTCACTAATGGTTAATTGTTTATGCTATTCATTATTCATGTTTACCTGATCATGTGTTTATATGGGCTTGAGGTGAACTTGTTGCTACTCAATTGCTAAAATCATGACTCATTAAAAGCTAATCGCAGTTAAACCAGTGTCAGCCTTTTGAGCCTCATGAACCCCATGTTATATTTGTTGAGTACGACATGTACTTACGCTTGCTTTATTTTCAATTATTTGGATAAAAATCCCGGATGGGTACTAGATTGCTAGAGTTTGGAGGAATTAAGCTTGTGATCAACCAGTCAGTTGTCCCTGTGGATTTGGAGTCTTCACCTGAAGATCGGAGTTGTCTTTCCGCTGTTTGCTATCTAAGGTTATATTCTATATACTAAGTACGTTATATATTAAGCATTGTTATTGATATTACCCTTATTTGTAGCTATATGTGAGATTTGACTTCCTGAGCTCACATATGATGTGTATTTGATTTTGTTCTTAAAACTAGGTGCTACGATTTCAAGTCCTCTCAGTTAGGCATGACGCTTGCAATTTACTTCAACAATAATCGACACTATTTTCTGTGGGTGTCTGTTGTTAGAAGTGACTTCGTCAACCAGTCTGTATATTGAAGGTGCTAGGGGTTGATATGCATAGGTATGTTTATAGAGGTGAGTGTACGTACATATAAATATATTTTTGTGTTTTGAGAAAAGAAGAAAAATACAAAACCCTGGGTGGACTTGGCCAATTTCACCATCTCCTCCCCGAGTTCCCCACCCCCACGTGCCGAATTTTTTACTTTTTGGCCCTTTTTTCGAAAGTTTCTCTCAAATAGACCCCTGGCGGAAAGAATTCCAGAAATGGACCCTTGGCTCGGCGCCAGAGTGAGTGGCGCCGAGCTCGGCGCCAGAGTGAGTGGCGCCGAGCTCCTGGCCACGGGCAAACGGCCTGCAAGGGGCTCGGCGCCAGAGCGGATGGCGCCGAGCTCGGCACCGTAGATCTTGGCGCCGAGCTCGGCGCCACTCACTCTGGCGCCGAGCTACCTGCATTTAACCCGCGCCCAGCCTTCTTCCCTGAGCGTTCTTCCTCTTCTTTCTCCTCGGGTTTTTTTCTCGCCACTTCATCCTACCTCACGAATCGACATATTGGACCTTGAAAACCTTGATTTGATCCGTAGATCTTCGAGAGCAAGGTATCCTCGCTCCCCTCCTTGTTTTTTTCGCATCGATTCGGTATATATTAGTCGGATTTTTGAACCTAAGAATCGTCATTAGTTAGGGTTTCATTGTATCCCTCAATATATGTATTATACAACTGTAGGTTCATTTCAAGGCGTGAAAAATGCTAGCAAACCAAGCCGAATGTAGTTATGTTATGGGTTTTATTGTTGTGGATGAAATGAGAAACCCTAGGTTTAGGGTATAATGTTAACTGCTTTTGGTTCTTATAACGAAATTGATTGTATTGTAGTTATGGTTCTCATTGATATTTTGTTGTGATGTTTTTATTTATGTTTGCTAAATTACATCCTATTTGTTAGATGCAAGAAATGTTTCGGGAGGAGTTTTGGCGAAAACGGGGTCGTCCTCGCGAATTATACCCCGACGCGTCTAGCAAAGATGCCCCTGTTCCCCCTGACCTTCCTATCCCTAACTGTGATTGTGGTTTCCCGGCCCATGTTTTTCAATCGAAACATCCGGACACAGCCGCGCGTTGCTTCTACACATGTAGTCGGTTTAATGTAAGAAATTATTTGTACTATCCTTTTTCTTTATTTGTTTAAGTATGGTACTAATATATTATTGGAATCTCGTTGTGTAGGACCATGAGAGGTGCTTTTTCTTTCAGTGGATCGATGGTGCAGAAAAGTTTGATCCTAGGTACCTATTTTTCGACGATTGGTTTAGAGGGAGACATCCACGTGAGCACTTCAAGCGGTGGGTTCCACCCCCCCTAACCCTCCGGCAATGACGGCTAAGGAGAAGCACCTAGCCGCCGTTAGACGACTCGAGGAACCTCCTCTGTGCGATTGCGGAGATCGAGCTGTGATAAACCCTGAGAATACGTTGGAGTTTGTGTGTCCAAACAAGCATGAAGTAAGTGCAAAGTGTATGTGTTAAAATCTTGAGCTATATGTGTTTATGTACTAATGTCTCATTATTTAGGTGTATTCAATGGCGAAGTGTCGTTTCAAGGAGTGGTTGTATGGTCCTAAGAACAAATGGCCGGAAGAACCACGGAGGGTTAAGGAAAAGAAGAAAGAACGTGTAATCTACAAAGCACCTCCTGTCATGTGCGAATGTGGAGTAAAATCCAACTATGGCCTAGTCCCTTCGGAGCTTGGAATAGGTCATTATTGCGGCCATATGATTGAGTATGATGAGGTTTGTTATAATTCTGGTAAACATGAAATCGTATTTTGTTTGTTTTCCTAATACATATATGATATAATATTTGTTTTGAACAGAGCACTAGGAAATGCAGTTGGGAATGTTATGATGGTCAAGCTAAGTTCTTGGATGAACTGAAGAAGAGGCAACTAATTGCACGGAAGAGGGGATATGGACCTGACTACGTCAACCTATTCGTTAAACATCACAAAGAAAAGATGTGTGAGTTTGCTAGACAGCGCGGTATTTGTAACCCGATCGATGTTGGGCTTAACAAATGGGGATTGGAGAGGCGAACGACGTTAGAGGAGGAGAGGGCAAGGAATGAGGCAAGGGAGGAGACAAGAGTACAGATGCAAGTCTTGGACGAGCATGTTGCTACATTATGTGCCAGTGAGTGCTTGAAAACCTTTTTTCGTTGCCTGGTTTTAAATGTAATATTATCGAGTTACTAACTGATTGCATTTTATACATCAAGGGATTGGTTGCAGCGAGGAACATGCTGCAGAGGTGGCTCGTGCAAGATATGAGGAGAAGAAGTTAGATGCCCATAGATCACGAGCTGGTCGCACCGTTCAATCATCGATTGTGCTGTGTGATGATGGAGATGAGGATGAGGACGACACTGGCAGACTGAGTGAGCTCATTGCTTTAGCAGAGGCGGGCATACAGGCGCAGGAGGCTGACGACGACACAGGCAGACTGAGCGAGCTCATCTCTCTAGCAGAGGCGGGCATTCAGGCGCAGGAGGCTGACGACGACACTGGCAGACTGAGCGAGCTCATCGCCCTAGCAGAGGCAGGCTTACAGGCAGAGGAGGATGACGACACGTTCTTCACTCAGGCCGCAGCGGCCGCAGACGAAGCGGAGGCCGCTTACTACAGGCGACAGGCAGGTGAGAGCAACGCAGTTGAGCCTAGCCGCAGCAACAGGGTTGTAGTAGAGGACTGGTACTCGGATGATGAGTTGCTTACTCAGTACGTTTTAGATTGAGGATTTGGAAGTGCATTTGCCCCTTTGTCTACTGTCGGCACTTAGTTATACTATTAATATGTTGTGTAATATGATATAGTATCTAACTTTTCATTATGTGGTTGTTTTCATTATCAATGGTCTTAATATTCCGCTTAATAATACAGACTTATTTCTATTTGAACACGTGCTGCATAAAACAGTTAACGACATACGATATTATAGAAATCAACACACGAAACACATTAAATGGCATGTCACTACAGGTACCGAACCTGGGTACATAGTTTTCTTTGACTAAACCTAACATGCCTTAGGTAATTAAACCATGCCTTCGGTAATTAAACCTAACATGCCTTAGATAATTAAACCTGGGATTCTCCACAAGAAAAACATAAACTCATCCTAGTAGTGTGGCCACATAGCAAATTGTGTTGCACCTTCTCCATAGTAGCCTCCTGTTGTTGGTGGTGGTGGTGGCGGGGGTGATGGGGGAGACCCCTTTTTCTTGTGGTTAGGGCAGGTGCAATATGGATCATTGCAGAGTGCCTCCTGTGAATCGGCACCATTGTTGTTGTCGTCCTGTTCGTCGTCCTTGTAACCGCTGCTAACTTCCCTTTCTAGATCGAAGATACGGTCTTGTAGGTAGTAGATGTACTCCGCATGCGGATAAATAGGTCGAGGATCGACCCACCTACTGAACCCACAGTTTTCTTCTATCAAGGAAGACTACAAAAAGTATGTCGTGTAAGTGATATACAAGACAAACATAATGAAGAAACAAATAGTAAAAGAAATTACCCATGCTCGCGGGCATTTGAAGAAACGACGACCTCCATCTATTCCCTCGGTGAACATCTGCACTAGGCAGTCCTCACCATGCATGCATTTTGGCCACTCTTCTTTCCTTTCATCGTATCCTGTCAGTGGTGCCTCTTTGGTGAAATCACTTTTGCTCTCAACTGGGAACCTCTCATAAAGAGCTTTCTCAAAGAAATCGGGACCAAGAGGACCCTCCCACCCCAGGTAGTTTTCTTCCCCTTTCCTCTCCCTCTGGACGACCCTCCAGACATTGGTACTACAACGAAAGCAAATGCTGAGGAGTGTTCTTCTTCCTTATTGTTTGTGTGAATGAGAGGGAGTGAGTGGTTATTTATAGGTCAAGAGGAGGAATAGAGGCCTGTCAATGTGCCATGTCAGCGATCCGTGTGCCGCTTTACCTCAGCCCTTGGATCAAACAGTCATATGATGGATGGTGGAGATAGAGTTTAGTTGTGCTTCCTTGCATGTTGTCCTTGCAGCTGAGAGGTCTATATCAGTGATGTGATAATTCGATGATGTCCGTGTATCTGAAAAGTCTATATTTATTCTATAAAAATCATAGATTCTCTGAAATGCATAGGATTCTTGTACATAGCGTATGTACAAATATTCCTGGATTATAAACGTAATAAATTTATAGTTAATCTGTGTACTACATTTGTGTATTTGTACAAGTATAGTATGATTAAAGATTCACGAAAAAAATTCGCAAGATAAGGTCTTATATTAGAAGCATCCACAGTTACAAACAGAGACATCAATATATATTCTAAACATTTACTCATCCAACAAGCATAATGCAACCACAACGAATATCACAACTAACATAATATGTCATGCAAAGTACAAATAGTCCACAATATTCATACGGTCCCGAATAATTAAAGATAAGTAAATACAATAGTTCATAGTAACATCTACCACGTCCCTCACTGTCTCCTACTCTTGCCCCTACCCTTGTGACCCAGAGCGCTGGTGCCTGGAGTGTAAGGGTCACGGGGACAGCGTCGCCTAGTGCCTAGAGGCGGTGTAGGATAAGTCGAAGGAGCGTCATGGAGCTGAGAGGGCCCAAGCTCATCGTGCCTCTTGTCCATGTCATCGTCGTCCTCGACGTCCTCGTCCTCCTCCTCGTCCCCTGTAGCTGCTTGACTAGAGGAACCCAAGGCTCCTCTTCCTGCGGAAGGATCATACACGTCATGCGTCGTGTTTGTCCTGCAACCACAACGACCAGCCGCACGGCGTAGACGACGTGACAGCCTCTGTTGTACAAAACAATGTTAAGTGAAAGAATATAACGTATTAATGATTTGTTTGAAAGAATATTTGTAATCTTACATCTAGGAAGCCAAGTATGTAGTCATCATTGACTCTAGGCCGAACGCGCTCGATCTCTTCAACTGAGCTTCTCAGTGTATTGCCCTGCAACAATGTTTTCAATATTAAGACTTTTGAACACCTAATGTATTACAAGGGTTATATAACTACAATAGATAACTCCTAACGTCGGTCCAAGAACACCTAATGTATTGTTATGTAACTAAACGTAACAAAATAAGTCGATTGGCTTACCACTCTATCCAAGATCGGTCCTGCCTCCACCTGCCTTCCTGCATGAGTGGACCGGTCGTACGTCGTGTCCTCATCGTCGGAGGACTCGATGTCGGCGTAGTCAGCTTCGGTCCACTGTAGTCTGAGCCTGCACCTTGTCGAACGCTGGTACCAAGCTTGGTACCGCCTGAACTCACGGTTCGTGTGCGGCTCGTTGTTGTCGTCCAGGTTGTCGTGCATCTCCTCCCATTCCTCAATGTAGGACTGGTGGTGCCTCTCCTAGTCAAAAATCTTCTTGTTCCTCTGACGATCCAACCTGCACGTATGTCATCGTTACATTAATCCACGTACGTGGCACCATATTATAATAAATGGACCATCATCATGACTCATTTGAAATATCAAAACACTTACTTGTGTAAGTCAACGCCAGTTGAGAACATAGGCATAGGCCAAAGCTGTCTCACTCCAAATTGGCGTGCAACCCTATCTGGCAGGTGGTACTCGATAGCATAAAAGCAGATTAGAGGACACCTCATCCTATAGAAGTAGTCGTCGGCCCCACATACGGTGCTCAGCTGAAAAAGTAGTGCGTCCTGTCCACCATATGGCTCCCACTCAACCTGCATCATGTTCAAATAAGATGTTAGATGGTATACTAATCCTTTTAATAGGTGCATGGAAAATAAAATTTACTTACACTAGACGCTGTCAGCGAATCTAGCTCGTTCGTGTACTGAATGTACGCCTGGTCTATCCTCGTGTGCGAAACCCTGACCTGGTCCCAAAGGTACGCCCATGTCGGCTGGCGACTTGGAGGCTGACCTTCGAACCACTCACGACGAGCCAGTACCTCTGGACGACCAACTGGAAAACGAGCCCACATCCACAGCTGTAACAGGTACACGCATCCACCAAGTGACGGGTTCGCCGTAGACCGACGACACCCCTCGCACAGCTGCCGGTATAGAAAACACAAGACTGCAGAGCCCCAGCTGTATTGACCCGCCTGGTCCCAGTTACTGAGGCAGTGGATCCACATCCAGGACGCATTATCACCCGTCGCGTCTGGAAAGAGAACGCAAGCAAAAAGGTGTAGGATCCACGCCCGGCAGTAGTACACAACCGTCTCCTCATCTGCCTCCTCGGGGCACTGTGCGAACTCTGTACGTAGCCATGAGATGGGAACTCCAGAAGTGCGAGCCCCTTGCTCGCCAAGCTCACGCCCAAGGAAGGCCTCCACTCGTGCTCTCCATCCCTCTGACCTGCACTGCCCGGTGACTGGGTTCCCATGAATCCTTAGGCCTAGCATCTTCTGACAGTCCTGAAGCGAGACTGTCATCTCCCCGAAAGGTAGGTGGAAGCTGTGAGTCTCCGGCCGCCACCTATATTTAAGACCAAGGAAGATTACTTGTCAAACAGTCAATCGCATTAACAAATGGCCATGAATGGAGGCAATGATTCACTTTAATACCTGTCTACCAACGCAGTTATCGCCGCTGAGTTGAACTTGGGCAACCCACGACGAACCTGAAAGGAGATGACATCCAGGCCAGCTCTTTGCAGGAATGGAGTGTACCTATCATCGTACCGAATGTCCAAGAACCCACTGTGGGTCCTAGAACGAAGGTGCGGAAGGTCCTGCATCGAAGATAACATAGTAACATGTTACTTCACGAACACATGTACGAATAAAACTTATAGATTATTACCTGCCCCAGCGCAACGAGACGTCCTCTGTGGGTCTCCTCGTACGTCGGGTCGAGCAGGTGGAATTGCTCCATCCTACAAAAAAAGTGAATGAATTAGAATTGCAATGTACAATGAAACATGAACTTATAAATGTATACATAATTGACACAAATACAAGCATAAATTGAGACATGCATAATTAAATATATGATACGACAAAATATAAAATAATACTATAAACCAATAGTCCTACCTCACTAATCTGCCAATGGCAACTTCGTGAGTTGTGGCCAAGTCTACCGCACTTGCCGCACTCGTACTGCTCGGGATCAGTAACAAATGGAGTTCCTCTCCCACGCCTAGTTCTTCCGGGTATCTGATCCATAACCATCCTATGTCTCGTCCTCTGCCTTGATCCACGCTTGTTCCAACGGTAAGCTGGATCCGCAATGTACTTCGGCCCTTCATAAGGAGGCCACTCTCCAGGGTCCCGGAAAGGCACGAAGCGAGGGCTCCATGTGTTCACAAGCGTGTTGACACTGAACTCGTGAGGTATCCTCCTCTCGATATTATAGTTGCGATGCCTAGCTGCTGCCACCAAATGCTGAACATACAAAGTGGTATTGCCTTGGTTTACCACAAGTGCACTTGAAATCTTGGAGGACAACCACATGTATCCTCGACTCTCGGACCTCGCCATCGGACGTTGTACTGCCCCTATGCTCGACCTGATAAGTCCCTGTGGCGTGGTCAAAGCATGCAACCTCATGTGTGCCAGCCCTTTCTCTTGCCTTCTCTAGGTGTGCCTTTGGTTTCGGAGCCCATATCTCTCCATCACTACTCAACTGCAATGCTTGGGCGTGTCTATCGTTGAACCAGGCAACAAGCTTATAGAAGGTGAATTGAACAATTGCATTCACGGGCATACCACGTATCCCCAATAGCAATTTATTGAATGACTCTGCCATGTTGCTGCATTGAAACTCGTACCTCCAGCCACCATCGTCATGAGCTCTCGTCCATTTCTCCAAATCCCTCATCAAACCCGTGAGCCATTGTCTACCTTCTGCATTTGATACGGTTCTGACCTGCTCCAACTTTTCCCTAAAGTACTTGTCCTCAAGCTGTCGAGCAGCCTCCTGCAACAGATCAAAGTTTTTCTTGACACTATCCTTCTGTAGGAGATTCTCAGCAAGGTGTCGAGTACACCAACGATGGTGCAAAGGTGCATACCCCTCTAACTGCTCTCGCACGGCATTAAGTATGCCCTGATGCCTATCAGATATGACACCAACCTCCCTGCCAGGGCCAACCACATGTATCCGGACTAGCCTCAAGAACCATCCCCAACTGTCATTGTTCTCCTTCTCAACCAAAGCAAATGCTAAAGGAACCAACTTGTTGTTCGTGTCACAGGATATGGCTATAAGAAGTGTGCCCTGGTATTTGCCAATCAAGAACGTACCATCAATGGAGAAGACGGGACGACAATGCCTAAAGGCCTCGACACACTGAGGAAAGCACCAGAAGGCACGGAAAAATATCTGCCTCCCATCCTTCCATGCATTAGGTTTTGGGATGTACTCATAATGCATGCCTGGATTCACCGCTTTGATTGCATTGAAAAGAACTGGCAGCTGCTCATACCCATCCTCCCAGTCCCCATATATCATGTTCCACGCTCGCTGCTTAGCCCTCCATGCTTTACCATAAGTTATCACATATCCTCCATACAACGCCTCAACGGTCCTGATAATTGTTCTCACCTTCATGTTGGGTTCTCCTTGTAAAATTCCCATCAACCGCTTGGCAATTAGGGTAGATGTCAACTGCCGATGCCTCAGTGTCAGCTCATGGTCAGCATAATTGTGTGGCCCAACTACTTTTGTGATCTTCCATTTTCCGGTCACCTGTTGCTTCCTTGCACAAACCCTCCATGGGCAGTGTTCCTTGTCACACACAACTGTGTAACGGCGCTCCACATATGAATGCAATACCCTGTAAGGCCTCTTTCGTATCACTGCAAAAGCCTGCAACCACCTCTTCAAAGCAGGGAGGTCATTGAACACCCTTCCCTCCTCAATTACCATGTTAGGACCGGCCTCAGGAGCTTCTAGGAGCTCATCATCACGTCCTTCTACAAACGCCAGATCAGAATGAGCAAGATCACTAAACTCATGAACTCTAGGATCACGGCGGTCGGGAAAAATACGTCTCATCATCTCAACATCACTCTCCGTCAGCTCTCCAACAGGACGATCATCATCAGAATCAAGAGCCCTAGCCATCTCATATGGCTCCGAATCATTCATAATTTCAACATTATTGGAGCCACAAAATCCATCTGAAAAGTGCACTTGCGCAGCAACATGGGCCACATCGATATTCTCAGGAATGTCTCCTGCAACGTCATTACAGAAATGAGGAAAGAATGAAAAAAATACCATGATTCTGATGAGCTCCCAAAAACCATGCGGTTAAGACACTTACTCGGATGATTTTGTGTCAAAGGGATCTCATAAGGAGGATCTGACACGAAAACATGAGTATGACAACCATCTCCAAATAACGCATTGGGGACAGATTGAGCATCAGGAACCGTAGGCGCAATCTGCACATGCAGGTAAGGTTCCGGAACGGGAGGGTCGATGTGTGCCGGATGATCCATTGCAGGGGTAAACCCATGAGGGATTGGATCAACTAACACCCGATGAACAACCACGTCCAAACATTGCAGCTGGCTCTTCATAGCCGATCTCACATAGTTGTCCCACTGATCCGCACAACCAATTGAGATCATTCGCCTGAAGATGTTGGGAGGACAACCTAGGTGCAGTACACCATCAACTGCAATGTCATCATCTCCAAAGCAATGCAGCTCCTCCCGAGCCCTTGCAACCATATCACTAAATGAAGGCCTATCATTGAATAGCACAGGCACGCTTTGCATGTCAAGAAACTCAACATATCCATAACGATCGCTTTCAACCGTGCCTCCATGATATATGGTCACTAGGTTGTCCATCTATTTAAAAAACGTAACAAAACACATGTCCTTTAGTCCAAATTATACGATAGATAGTACCTAACAAGTATTTTCTAACTACAAACTAAGTAATCATGATCATAACTACGTATATATTTATAGTGTACTCACTAAATAGCAAGATCCTATGTAGTTAACTACAAATATAACTACATATCTAAGTAGCTATCTAACTATATCTATTTATCAATGTATCTATGTTTCTATCTATCTACATATATATATATAACTAAATCAACTAACAAAGTCATCACAATATAACTAGTCAATAACATACACCAACTAAATAGGTACATTGCATATTCATATTTTATACCTTTCCGGGTCGACGGACGATGGGCGTAGGTCTAGGCGAATATCCGGGACTGCGGTGGCGCGGCCAACGACAGAGGTGGCACGCGGCGGTCGCGGGGTGGCCGGCGCTCCGTGCTGCGAGACCGGCTCGACGGCCGCGGGAGGCGGGGCGAGGCGAGGACAGCGGTGGACGTCGGCAAGGCAGGGCGAGGCCCAGGCCGGCGGTGGAGACAAAGGCTACGACGACGGTGGAGGGCGTGGCGGCTTGGCGCTGCAGAAAACCAACGGCCAACAGCGCGAGGGCACGGCGGCGCGGTGCGGGCTCAGGCGAGGGAGCGGAGGCAGCGGCGCGGGCTCGGCCGCCGGAGCAGCAGCGGCTCGGACGGGCCCGGCGCGGCGCGGTGCGGGCTCGGGCGAGGGAGCGGAGGTAGCGGCGCGGGCTCGGCCGCCGGAGCAGCAGCGGCTCGGACGGGCCTGGCGCGGCGCGGGCTCGGCGCAGGCGGCCGCGGGCGGGCGAGTGGCGCGGCGGGCGCGGCACGCGGCGCGGGCGGGCGCGCGCGGCGCGGGGGGCGCGGGCCGCTGCGGGCGCGCGGCGCGGCGGGCGCGGGCGGGCGGGTGCCGCGGCGTGGCGCGCGCAGGCGGGCGCGGTCGACGTCGGGCGCGGGCGGGCGTGGGCGGGGCGGCGGCGGCGGGGGCTGGCTAGGGCGAGTAGAGGAGGAAGAAGGCCGGGCGGGTAGATATTTACGCCGAGCTCGGCGCCAGAGTGAGTGGCGCCGAGCTCGGCGCCAAGATCTACGGCGCCGAGCTCGGCGCCATCCGCTCTGGCGCCGAGCTCCTTGCAGGCCGTTTGCCCGTGGCCAGGAGCTCGGCGCCACTCACTCTGGCGCCGAGCTCGGCGCCACTCACTCTGGCGCTGAGCCAAAGGTCCATTTCTGGAATTCTTTCTGCCAGGGGTCTATTTGAGAGAAACTTTCGGAAAAAGGACCAAAAAGTAAAAAATTCGGCCCCACGTGCCTACCATTCAGCTCTCAAGACACAGCCACCGTTTGTAAACACCCGTTCGTACCACGATACGAGTACTAATTCTTCTTCCGTGCCCGTTATCCTTTCATGGCTCCTAAATCGGGAAACTCATCCACTATCTTATACTCCCCATCCCTCTCACAGCACACAGCATCGCCACTACTCCCTCCACCATCCCCTGTGCACCTGCAGCACCATTAGCCCCTTCGATCATCAGCTCGGTTCTCTGATCCGTAGATCGATCGATCGGTCGGTCGGCCGGCCGGCTATGGATGGGCCGGGGATTCGCAGGAAGCAGTACGGTTTCAAGAGCAATGCTCACCAAGGCGCGGGGGCGGCGACTAGCACCAGCTCGGGCAAGCGCAAGGGGAAGGCTTCTGCTGGCGGCGGCTGCGGAAAGAAGCCACCGATCAAGCTGGTGTTCATCGGCAACCCCGTGCGGGTGACGACCAGCGAGGCGGGCTTCCGCGCGCTGGTGCAGGAGCTCACCGGCCGCCACGCCGACCCGTACAAGTACAGCGGCGGCGGCGGCAGCAGCGGTGCTGCAATCGACGTCGACGCCGACGACAGCAGCGGGGGCAGCCCGGTGGAGCCGCATCATCAGGCGGGCGCGATGCTGCTGCCCAGCCCTGTCAGCACCCCGTCGTCGGACTCCGCCTCCGCTGCCGCCGCGGCTCACGTCGACGACGACAGCTTCGCGCCGCAGCTGATCGACAACAGCTACTCCGTGTTCTCGCCGCCGACGTTCCTCTACGGCCCGCACGGCGAGCTGTGATTCCAATCCTGTATGTATGAGTATGTGTATTGCATTTAACTAGCTCATGAGCATGATGTGTATCGTATGTGCATGCGCAGGCTCGATCGATCGTAGACAAGTATAATAAATAAACTAGAATATTAAATTCTGTTTGCTAGAGCCTGCTACTAGCTACGGAGTACAAACGCAATCTCTGTCATGCTGCTGCCATCGGCAAAGTAGTGACACACGAAGCTGCTACAGTATCTCCAAATTAATTGGTGGTCCTTATGGTGTGTGGGAGCCACATAATCTTTGCTTGGAAGCCAACTGTACAATGATGAAATTAATGGTAATGGGATTGGTAAGTATTTTGAGTTAACAATTCACTTTCGTGCTAATTATTGGTTCCTCTTGTTTTAAACACTCAGGGGCTGGGAGAATCAGATTCCTCTCCCGCTCTTTTTACAAACTGCCTTCTCATTGTTGATCCGTATTTGACACATATATAGAATTATAGATCCATTTGACACATATATACTATGCATGCAGAGGAATGACATGAAAGATTGCTAGATTTTGCTTCAAAACTTAATTAGTGCTCGGTATGTGGCTAGTACTGGCTATGGCTGAATGGCTATATATATGATATATATATCTCTAGTAGTCTAGCACTAATTTGGAGGGGAAAACGGAAAATTTAATTCTGAGTATGACTCTGCTTCACGCCGAGATGCTTATTAATTAAATTATTTTCGTCACTGAAAACTGAAGGAATGAGACTTTTTTATCCCATCGCTGCTGGTTTGTTCCTAAAAAAAACTCAAGGATTGTTTGCATTTCATGTATGTATGATAGATATTGCTGCTCTCTGGGAGAATTCTGTACAGGAAGAAAAAATAGTTGCAATCTGTTTGCATTTTACTTGGGTAACATAGATTGCTACAACTTGTTGGTTGATTGCTGGACTCAACTATACACTACTGCAGTACATGAAAACTAACCTAGCTAAGAGAAATCTCAGAAAGCTTTCCGCTGCAAAGCTCATTTCAAATGTAAGCTAAATTATGATTGGCTGGGGGTGATAAACAGATATATATTTGTTAAAGGTTTAGCCCTTGATCATTGCGCGGTAGCTAATTGTTTAAATTTATTTTTATTTTGACTCAGAGATAGTTTTGTTAGCTCAACATTTCCTTCTAAAATAAAATATCTGACATAAAATTACAGCCAGCGTAGTATCAATGATTTTGGAATAATCCTATAAAAATGATTTTGGAATAATGCTACGATACGGTTTTGCCTTGATTTGCACACACTTTGTTTCATTTCGCATGTCATTGTGTATGTTAATTAAGCATTCTCTAGTGTAAAATCTTATCTCAACTTCTCATTCCTAATTCAGTCGTGCGTGATGCTTTTATATAGTTTTTGTAAAAGGGAATATGTATGGCTTCAATCTTTATCAGCTTCTTGCTCACGTGAGGTAGCATATACCTATGAACCATGCCAGAAGACTGCCCGAACGGTTTTCTTTGCAAGTAGCCAAAGGTGTGCGGTTGTTTCATAGAAGTGTTCTCCATACTTCTACATATAATACATATAATTAGTTTGTTAGCAATTTATATTGTTGGAGTTGAGTGACCTCTTGGTAAAAGTGTAAGACGGTCAATGATTGAGTCCAAAGTCGCATGTGCATTTTGATTGGGACTCCAAGTTATGGTTGCGACCCACCGCATAACAATATAAAGTCTTCACCAACGCAAGGTAACAAAAGCATCGGCTTCAGAAAATTATTGCGTCCATATAGACATAGATAAGCTGAGGCTGCAACTTTTCCACCACAAGGACATCCTCTCAGCCTGTTCGCTTGTTGGTTTCAGCCAGCCCAAATCAGTCAGTCAACAGTGTTTTCTCTCACAATAAACCAGCACCAGGCAGCCCAAACCAGTCCAGAAACAACCAGCGAACAGGCCGTCTAACTTTACCACGGCCTGCAAAAACTGGCAATACTTTTCCCTCGCTCGCTCTCTTTTGGACGATCGCCTCTCTCCCGACTCTCGAGGCCATATAGCAGCCTCTTGAGGTCCAACTGACACCTGCAGTTGAAAGGCGCTAAAAAATAGCCTATTTAAAAATCTATAAGATCATTAGAGTAAGATCATTAGAGTAAGGTGTTGTTTAGTTGCACTTCATTTTGTAAAAATTTTCAAGATTCTCCGTCACATCGAATCTTCGGACGCATGCATGAAGCATTAAATATAAATAAAAAATAAAACTAATTACACAGTTTAGACAAAATTCACGAGACGAATCTTTTAAGCCTAATTAGACTATGATTGGACACTAATTGCCAAATAACAACGAAAATGCTACAGTACCATTTCCTAAAAATTTTCTCGGACTAAACAAGGCCTAATTTGATTAGTATGATAAACAGCGAAATGTAAATTTGCTCTAACTCTACAAGAGTTGCAAGCCACCTATCCAACAATTCTAAGTGCTATGATCACTAAGTACACAATTTGCTAAGTCACTACTCACTAAGAGCTCTCACACTTGCTACACTAAAAAACTCCACGAGATGAACTTAAACTACGAAGCAAGCTCTCAATTCTAGCTACACTAAAGAGCTACAACTAGTTTGCGGGAATATAAATGAGTGAGTAGGGTGATTATACCGCCGCGTAGAGGAGTGAACCAATTACAAGATTAATATCAATTCAATCACCGGGAGAATACCAAAGGGCAAGAGACAACCAATTTTTCTCCCGAGGTTCACGTGCTTGCCGGCACGCTAGTTCCCGCTGTGTCGACCAACACTTGGTGGTTCGGCGACTAAGAGGTGTTGCACGAACGTCGTCCACACAATTGGACACCGCAAAAACCTATCCACAAGTGAGGTAACTCAATGACACAAGCAATCCACTAGAGTTACCTTTTGGCCCTTCGCTAGGGAAGGCATAAGACCCCTCACAATCACCGGGAGATGGCCACGAACAATCACCAACTCGTGCCAATCCTCATCCGCTGCTCCAAGCCATCTAGGTGGCGGCAACCACCAAGAGAAACCAGAAATCCACAACCACAACGATCCCCAAGTGCCACTAGATGCAATCACTCAAGCAAATCCACTTGGAATCACTCACAATCTTACTATGATGATGAATCAATGATGGAGATGAGTGAAAGATGTTTGCTTAGGCTCACAAGGATGTTAGGAATGTCAAAGTGCCAGGAGGAATGCCTTGGAGCCGGCCAAACACTATTTATAGGCGTCCCAAAACGAATAAAGCCGTTAGAGCCAAAGGGGGCGCCCTGCGTACTAACCGAAAGCGCCGGTCGGGCTGACCGGATGCGCCCGAGCCAGCGTCCGGTCACTGATCTCGCGCCGCGTGTCACTGCTTTGAATCCTACGCGTTGATCTTCAACGGTTGAAAACGGTCAACGCAGTTAGTCAACCTCTGACCGGACACGACCCTAGTGATGACCAGACTCACGTACACACCGTGTCCGATCAGGTCAGAGGGTCAAGAGACGAAAAACACTGACCAGACGCGTCAGGTCCAAGGCGACCTGACGTGTCCCTGCGTCAGGTCCACACCGCGCCTCTCTCTGCTCGCCCGCGAGGCTGACGTCATCGTTCACCTGACGCACGCCCTGCGCATCTGATCGCGTCACAGCGTCGCCTTCCAACTTGTGACCGGACGCGCTGGTCAAACCAGCCCAGCGTCCGATCGTGCCCGCCACTCTCGGCCAACTTCGCGCCAAGGTTTAAAAATGACCGGACTCGCCTGGCCAGCGTCCGGTCAGGACGTGTCCAGCGTCCGGTCGACGTGCAGCTCCTCCATTTCTTTTTCTAAGTACGCAACCTCTTCGCCCTTGCTTCCAACTTGCTAACCACAAAGTGTAGAACTTATGTGCACGTGTGTTAGCATTTTTCAAAGCATTTTATAAGGGTCAAGGTTAGCACACTAGGTTTTTAAATGCATATGCAAGAATCATGTCACATAGTGGCACTTGATAACCGTTTAGCCAAAGATTTCCTCTCTTTATAGTACGGCTATCGATCCTAAGTCACTCGTATCCTCTATGGTGTCTTGAGTGCAAAATAAAAACCTATCATATACCTTTACCTTGATCTTCTCGGTTTTTATTTTTCTCTTTCTTGTTTTCCAAGTTGGAGCTTAATCATTATCAACACATGTCCATCTTCATCTCCATGGACCTCACCTTGCTCAATCACTTGGATTGCACCAATCTAGCTCATATCATCGCTCATGACAAATGTTAGTGCTAGGTTTCATTAATTATCCAAAATTAAACTAAGGTTTTTGGCGGTGCACCCAACTTCTACACACTGACATCTGAGACTGACATCTGAGCCTTGTTAGCCTCACAAAGCCACTAACAAAGTCGCCACGTTGGTGCTAGCCTAAGGGGCACCCGCGGCCTTCATGTGACCAACACTCACGTTAGGATAGCCACAATCAGCTCAGTCACAAAACCGGATCCGCCGCTAAGTGTTGTCAGTGACAAAAGGCCCGTCCTGATCTGTTGCTTGTCGACACCACTCGAAAACATCAATACCTTGATCCTCTACACCGAGAGTACTCCGATCCCTCACGCCTTTTCGTTAAGAAGGCACGTAAACTTCAGTTCGCCCTAACTAACTGTATCGTCCTCGAACAATATAACGAAGGTAATCCCAAGATGGAGTTCTTCTCGAATCTAGGTGTTCTAATCTTTTTTGTTTTGGAATCTCACGCAACACAGACTTAAACCGATGTAGACATCCACAAATATCCATCCACACTCATCCCTGTACAGTGACGGATTCCTATCACTTATGCAAGATGCAATAATAGCCAACTATAAAATGTAGAAGACCACATAAAAAATTGAGGAGAATTTTAGGTATCTTAATCTAAGGTCCAGTGATGTTCATGCCAAGTCAAATAACTCGCCAAGGGCTTCCGATCCGCGCTAGGGCCCGGGTGTTTTCTTGGTTATTATAGTTTGTATATAGGCTCTCTGACGGGCCGGTCTTTTGTAGACGAGCCCGTGCAGGTTGATGGACCGAATGTTGGATCAACTCGTGAGCCTCCTCCGTGCGTGAGTTGTTATTAACATGGGCTCGCACGCGCCAGTCCGCAGCTTCTTGGCGGATACCACCAGCCCACCACCAAATTCGGCCGCGCGGCACGTGGTGGCTCGCGGGCGGCGTGTTTGCTGGCTCATCGTGCACGGCCGTGGTGCGCGCCGCCGTCGCCCGTGTCGTGGCGTGGGCGTACCGGCAGAGCGACCCGTGGTCGATGAGGCCCCGTGCGCTTGCGCGGCCGGCGGTTTGCTTGCCATCCGCCCCCGAACGGTAGGTTTTGGGGTTCCAGGTTCCTGGGCTGGCTCTGGCAGCTGGTGGCTATCCTTTGGAAATTGAAACTCGACCACCAGACCAGTGCAAGATCCCGCGGTCAGGTGCGCTTGATTCCAAAGTTCACGGGGAGGAACGGAGGGGGTTCCTCCTGGCTCTGGTTTCCTGCTCCCGAGAAGAAGAAAAGAATGGAATCCGAGGAGAGCCGAGGAATAATGAGAATTTTGGTTCTGAGGTTCGTGGACTCGCGCATAGTGTATGTGCTCTTCTGTACGTACGTACGTAGTTCTGTGACGCGCGCGTACGTCCAATGTTTGATGCGCCGTGCGCGGGCTTGCAGCTGCTTGCTTTTGACCCCGGCCGCGTGCCCATATGGAGTTGAAGGTTCAGCGCGTGCTCATCAGTCGTCACTCGGCAGCGTTGCAGCCTGGGCGTCCTCGCATGGAGACGGGTGACCGGTGACCGGGGAGGGTGGGGAACTATACATATGTATACAGGATCACTTGTTTTTGGATGCAGTAGGTGCGGCTCTGACCAACGAGGCATGGGCGAAGGGGTACGGCCATGGCCTTTGGTCACAGGGCCACTGCTGACCGGACAGTTGACAAGTGACAACACACGCACGCCCCCACGTCGCGCCAGTACCTACAGACCTACTCCTGTACTCCGTACGTATGTTGCATCTCCGACGCCTACCTGCCTCAAGTCCTCGACATTGTCCGGCACTGGCGCTGGCGCGCACGTCTTTTGTTGTGCACCTGATCACGGTCGAGCCTACGTAGACTAGAAGACAAAGGATAAAGGACAAAGAACAAGGCCTCCGTCCGTTGTTGTCCGTTTCGCAGCGGGCAAACGCCGAGGCGATCGGCCTTGGATCTGCTAGCGTATTTGCGCGCAACCTTGGAGCCGACAACGGAAGCAACGAAACCCGCCACGCCAGCCGCCGCCACTGCACCTTCCGTTGTCCCGTTCGCGCGCAAGAGCACAGAAGTGGGCTTAGCTTTGGCTTATCTGCGGTCGTCCACTCTTGGGGGGTGTTTAGCTCCTTCAGATTCCAGAATTTGACACTATGTAAAAAGAAGATTCTCCGTCACATCAAATTTGTGGTACATGCATGGAGTACTAAATGTAGACGAAATTAAAAACTAATTGCACAGTTTGGTTGTACTTTGCGAGACGAACGTTTTAAACATAATTAGTCAATGTTTGGACAATTATTAACAAATAAAAACAAACAAGTTACTGTAGCTACAGTTCGTGGCAAATTCGGCCGGCGCCAACTTGGTGCCCAACTAAACAACAGCTAAACAAGGCCTTGTTTTGTTCTCGCCTCGGGCGAGCTCTCGGTGGATCCGACCGCAGCTCCACCTCCGAGGACCTCGTCCTCGACGTGGAGCTGGAGCGCATGCTCCGGCGGTCCGGCCTGTACAGAGGAAAGGGACAGAGCGGGTGCTCGACCGGGCAGTGCAGCAAGGCATATGCGTACGTCCAAGGCGCAATGCAACGCCGGAGACGGCTTTCCACGACGCTTTTCTAACCGATAACGTCGCCGTCCCGACCGGTCGAATCCACGCCCGGCCCGGGTCCCTCCCTCCGCTCCGCCCGCAGGCCGCAAGGCGGCTGCACACCTACACACCGCCACAGTCCAGCGGCTCTCCCAGGCCAGCCTCTCCAGCACCCATCCTCGGCCCGGGCGCCCTGGCCCCTACACCTACACCGGACGGATCCACAGCAGCACTGACACAGTGACATCGCATCAGTTCTCCCGCCCGCTCAGGCGGTCACTGCTAAAAACGATCCGTTTTGCTAAACATGATCACAGCAGGATCGGTTAGCTAGCTTAAGGCCCCGTTTGGTACATATCCGAACGGCTCCGGCTCCCACCTGCGAGACACTGTATTTCGTGAGGTTGGTCTGCTGGCGAAACCGTGCTAGGAACTGAGCGTTGCGGATGGCTCTACTGAAGACCCGAGGGCCAGGCGATTTGGGAGAGGGACTGCGGTCTTCCTCACTGTCGTAACGGCCGCCCCGATGCGGATAGTAGCCTCGGGCGGGCCCCTCACTGTCGCAGCCATGCCTCGGCAAGATAAGGAAGCCTCGGTTCGTCCCGAGCCCGCTCGGGCACCGATAGCCCACAGAGTCCCCTCGGTCCACGACCGCCTCGATAACCGACGTGAGGCGCAGGGTGACCACGAAGCGGTCGGCCGACGACGGCGCCACGACAGTGAGGGGCCCGCCCGAGGCTACCATCCGCATCGGGGCGGCCGTTATGATAGTGAGGAAGACCGCAGTCCCTCTCCCGAACCGCCTGGCCCTCGGGTCTTCAGTAGAGCCATCCGCAACGCTCAGTTCCCAGCTCGGTTTCGCCAGCCGACCAACCTCACGAAATATAGCGGCGAGACCAACTCCGAGCTCTGGCTCGCCGATTACCGCCTGGCCTGTCAGCTAGGCGGCGCGGACGACGATCTGCTCATCATCCGCAACCTCCCCCTACTCTTGTCAGACTCGGCGCGAGCCTGGCTTGAGCACCTTCCTCCCTTTCAAATCCACGACTGGCGCGACTTGGTTCAGATCTTCGTCGGGAATTTCCAAGGCACGTACGTGCGCCCTGGAAACTCCTGGGACCTTAAGAGTTGTCGCCAGAAACCAGATGAGTCTCTCCGAGACTTCATCCGGTGCTTCTCGAAACAATGCACCGAGTTGCCCAGCGTCGGCGACTCAGAGATTGTCCAAGCTTTTCTCTCTGGCACCACTTGCCGAGACTTGGTCCGAGAACTAGGCCGGAACGTGCCTCGCTCGGCCGCCGCCCTCCTCGACATCGCCACCAACTTCGCCTCAGGCGAGGAGGCCGTAGGGGCCATCTTCCCTGCGGACGACGCCAAGGGGAAACGGATGGATGAGGCCCTCGAGGCCTCAGCTCCCTGCCCCCCCCAAAAGAAAGAAGAAGGATCGCCAGGGGAAGCGGGCCGTCCTCAAAGGCGATATGGTCGCGGCCGCAGAACGCAAGAATCCCCGGGGCCCCAAAGGCCCTAGGCCTTTCGACGACATGCTTAGGAAACCCTGCCCTTACCACCAAGGCCCGATCAAGCACGCCCTCGAGGATTGCTCCATGCTGTGGCGTTACTACGCCAGGCTTGGGCCCCCCGACGACGATGCCAAGCAGAAGGGCGCCGGCGACCGGGACGATGACAAGGATGATGGGTTCCCCGAGGTACACAACGCCTTCATGATCTTCGGCGGACCCTCGGCGTGCCTTACGATGCGGCAGCGCAAGAGGGAACGCCGAGAGGTCTTCTCGATCAAGGTGGCCACCCCCCAGTACCACGACTAGTCTCGGGAGGCGATCACCTTCGATCGAGACGACCACCCTGACCATGTTCCGAACCCCGGACAGTACCCACTTGTCGTCGACCCCATCATCGGCAACACCCGACTCTCCAAGGTGTTGATGGACAGAGGCAGCGGCCTCAATATCCTATACGCCAACACCCTGGAGCTCCTGGAGATCGACCGGTCGAGGCTCCGAGGCGACGTTGCACCCTTCCACGGCATCGTGCCAGGGAAACGCACGTGACCCCTCGAGCGCATCGACCTTCCTGTCTGCTTCGGCACTCCCTCCAACTACCGCAAAGAAATCCTTACCTTCGAAGTAGTCGGGTTCGGGGGAGCCTACCACGCTATCCTGGGGCGGCCGTGCTACGCCAAATTCATGGCAGTCCCCAACTATACCTACCTCAAGCTCAAGATACCAGGCCCCAGCGGCATCATCATGATTGAGTCCACGTACGAGCATGCATACGACTGCGACGTTGAGTGCATCGAGTACGCCGAGGCTCTTGCGGAGGCCGAGACCCTCATCGCCCACCTCGACCAACTCGGTGGCGAGGCGCCTGACTCCAAGCGTCGCGTGGGGGCGTTCAAGCCCGTGGGGGCGTTCGAGCCCGCGGAGGCCATCAAACATGTCCCGGTCGACCCCGCCTACCCCGACGACCAAGCGCTGAGGATCAGCGCCACCCTCGACGTCAAATAGGAAGCTGTGCTCATCGACTTTCTCCGTGCGAATGCCGACATATTCGCATGGAGTCCCTCGGACATGCCGGGCATACCGAAGGAGGTCGCCGAGCACGCCCTGGACATCCAGGCTGGATCTAGACCAGCGAAGCAACGCCTGCGCTGCTTTGACGAGGAAAAGCGTAGGGCCATCAATGAGGAGATACAGAAACTCTTGGCGGCCGGATTCATTAAAGAAGGGTCCCACCCGGAGTGGTTGGCTAACCCCGTGTTAGTCAAGAAGAAAAATGGGAAATGGAGAATGTGCGTAGACTACACCGGTTTGAACAAAGCCTGTCCAAAAGTCCCCTTTCCATTACCTCGAATCGATCAAATAGTTGATTCCACGGCAGGGTGCGAGACCCTGTCTTTCCTTGATGCGTATTCTGGTTACCATCAAATCAAGATAAAAGAGTCTGACCAGCTCGCGACTTCTTTCATCACACCATTTGGCATGTACTGCTATGTAACTATGCCTTTTGGCCTCAGAAACGCAGGCGCCACGTACCAGTGGTGCATGACCCAGGTCTTTGGCGACAACATTGGGTGGACCGTCGAGGCCTACGTAGACGACATCATGGTCAAGACCAGAAAGGCCGAAGATCTCGTCGACGACTTGAGGATAACCTTCAAGTGCCTTAGGGAGAAGGGCATCAAGCTCAACCCCGAGAAGTGTGTATTCGGGGTTCCCCGAGGCATGCTCTTGGGGTTCATAGTCTCAGAACGCGGCATCGAAGCCAATCCGGAGAAGATCTCGGCCATAACCAGCATGGGACCAATCAGAGACCTCAAGGGTGTACAGAGAGTCATGGGATGTCTTGCAGCCCTGAGCCGCTTCATCTCGCGCCTCGGCGAAAAAGGTCTGCCTCTGTACCGACTCTTGAGAAAATCCGAGCGTTTTTCTTGGACCACCGAGGCCGAAGAAGCCCTCGACAGACTCAAAACGCTGCTCGCAAATCCTCCCGTTCTGGTGCCCCCGGCCAGGGACGAGGCCCTCTTACTCTACGTCGCCGCAATGACCCAAGTGGTCAGCGCTGCCGTAGTGGTAGAAAGGCATGAAGAGGGGCATGCTCTGCCCACCCAACGACCTATTTATTTCATTAGCGAAGTGCTCTTCGAGACCAAAGCACGCTACCCCCACATCTAGAAGCTAGTCTACGCCGTGGTCCTGTCCCGGCGCAAATTGCGTCACTACTTCGAGTCTCATCCAGTGACCGTGGTATCATCTTTCCCCCTGGGGGAGATAGTTCATAACCGGGAGGCCTCGGGCAGGATAGCCAAGTGGGCCGTCGAGCTCATGGAGGAAACCTTGGCTTTTGCGCCTCGAAAAGCGATCAAGTCTCAGGTCTTGGCCGATTTCATGGCTGAATGGACAGACACCCAACTGTCACCTGCTCAAATTCAGACGGAGTGCTGGACCCTATACTTCGACGGATCCCTGATGAAGACCAGGGCTGGCGCGGGCCTGCTCTTCATCTCGCCCCTCGGAGTACACATGCGCTACATGGTGCGGCTCCACTTTGCCGCCTCCAACAATGTGGCCGAATACGAGGCCCTCATCAACGGCTTACAAGTCGCCATCGAACTTGGGGCACGGTGTCTCAACATCCGAGGCGACTCGCGGCTCATCGTGGACCAAGTGATGAAGGAGTCAAATTGCCTTGACCCCAAAATGGAGGCTTACTGCAAACTAGTACGTCGCCTAGAAGACAAGTTCGACGACCTCGAACTAAACCACGTTGCGCGGAAGTACAACGAGGCCGCCGATGAGCTGGTAAAGATGGCCTCGGCACGGGCCCCGGTCCCCCCGAACGTCTTCGCCAGAGACCTCCATAAACCTTCCATTGACTACACCTCGACGATAGAGGAGGGCCCACCTGTGGGACCCACGGCAAATCTCGACGCCCCCTCTGCCGTTGAGACCCCCTCGACCGAGCCCGAGGTCATGGAAATCAACACCGAGCCTCCACAGACTGATCAGGACATGGACTGGTGAATCCCGTTCCTCGATTGGCTTGATCGGGGGGAGCTTCCTGGCGGCAGGACCGAAGCACGGCGGCTCACGTGCCGAGCCAAGACCTACGCCCTCTACAATGACGAATTGTACAGGCAAAGTTCCTCAGGTGTCCTCCAGCGATGTATCACTGCCGAGGCGGGCCGAGCCCTGCTTTGGGACTTGCACGCAGGCATCTGCGGGCACCATGCGGCACCTCAGACGCTCATAGGGAACGCTTTCCGCCAAGGGTTCTATTGGCCGACGGTAGTCGCCGATGCTACCGAGCTAGTACGCTCGTGCGAAGGATGCCAGTACTATGCTCGGCAGACGCATCTCCTGGCCCTGGCCCTGCAAACCATCCCCATCACATGGCCGTTCGCCGTGTGGGGGCTCGACATGGTCGGGCCTCTACAAAAGGCCCCCAGGGGATACACCCATTTACTGGTATCAATCGACAAGTTCTCCAAATGGATCGAGGCCCGTCCGATCAATCGAATCAAATCCGAGCGGGCAGTGCTATTCTTCACTGATATTATCCACAGATTTGGGGTCCCCAACACCATCATCACCGACAACGGGACACAGTTCACCGGCAAAAAGTTCCTGACATTTTGCGACGACCACCACATCCGTGTGCCCTGGTCGGCCGTAGGACACCCAAGGACCAACGGCCAAGTAGAGTGTGCCAACGGCATGATCCTACAAGGCCTCAAGCCAAGGATTCACAGCCGATTGAAAAAGTTTGGCAAGAAATGGCTCACCGAACTCCCATCGGTCATCTGGAGCCTGAGGAACACTCCAAGCCGAGCCACAGGGTTCACGCCTTTCTTCCTGGTCTATGGGGCTGAGGCCATCCTCCCCACTGACTTGGAATATGGTTCCCCGAGGCTATAAGCCTATAACGAACAAAGCAACCGCACCACCCGAGAGGACGCCCTCGATCAACTGGAGGAAGCCCGAGACATTGCGCTACTACACTCGGCCAAATACCAGCAGAGCCTACGACGCTATCTGGCCCGACACGTCTGAGGCCAAGACTTGAAGGTAGGCGACCTGGTGTTGAGGCTAGCACAGAGCAACAAGGGCCACCACAAGCTGACCCCGCCATGGGAAGGACCGTACATCATCGCCCAAGTACTGAAGCCCAGGACCTACAAGCTGGCCAACGAGAAGGGCGAAGTCTTCACCAACGCTTGGAACATAGAACAGCTATGTCGCTTTTATCCCTAAATTTCCAAGCATTGTATATGTTGTTTCTCGAAATACAATTAAAAAGTGTTCTTTAGTTGGTATAACTTTTCGAGAAATCCCCCGAGCCCATCGCGGGTCTCGGCAACACTATAACACAGTAAGGGAGACTCAGCTCTGCCTCAGCAGAACCAAGCCTCCCTCAGGAGCTAGATGGGGGACTCCCCCTAAGTCCCACGCACCATTCTTTAGTCGTTTTTCGCAAAAATTCCTACGCCAAGACTCTAGCATGCTCTGACAAATCGGTTGTAAAAATCCCTCGGACCAAGGTCTGTTTCCTAAGCAAGAGGCTAGTAGAGTCGCGAGATGGCCTACGCCTCCGGGCTATGGCACTCCCTCACTACCTCTCACCCAAGGGATGGCTTAGGCCCTAGGGGGGTATTTTGCAAATGAAATCTGATCAGGAGCAACAGAGGGCAGAGGCTCGGAAACACGAGAAAGACAACTAAGAAACACAAATCCTCCAAAAAAGAAAGGCCTCGGTGGCCACAAGCGTTATGACACAAAAACAATTTCTACTCTAATTTTTACATGGCCCCTTGGGCCCAGATCAAGGCTCAGGGCCTCCAGCATCGGCAGATGGCAGGGAAGGGACCACCTCCTCCTCGAAGAGCGTCGCCAGCACCGTGCCAGGGCCTTCCGCCACCTCCATCAGCTTCATGACCACCGCGTCAGCCTCCTCGTCATCCTCAGGCAGGACATACCCATCACTGATGGCCGGGAGGTCGATGTCGATGTAGTGAGAAGAGATGACGGCCAGCGCGCGCTTAACACCCGTATGCAGCGCTCCATGGAGCCGCTCGCGCATCTGGTTGCTCAGCGCGATCAAACGGCTCCCTAGGGAGCTGCCTGACTGAACCCCTTCAACCTCCAAGGCCTCGCAAGTAGAAAGGGCAGCATGTTTCAGTGCCTCGTGCTCCCTGATCTCGTTATCGAGCACCGTCTGCACCGCGCTGGAAGCCTCGGCTACCCTAGTAAGCTCCGCCTCCGACTCTGCACCATGGAGAACAGAGTAAGGTCAAGCGAGGGAAAAAACAACCTAAATTAGGAAAGGAAGCCCACGGAACTCACCCTTGGCCTTCAGCTCCCCGTGTCGGGTCTCGACCTGACAGGCCTTGGCTTTCTCCTTCCAGCGCAGGGCCTTGGCCCTGGAAGCCTCGGCCTCCTCCTTCAAGCGCTAGGCCTCGACCCGAGAAGCCTCGGCCACCCTGGAAGCTTCACCCCCCAGCTCTGCGTTACACAAGGGAGTTAGGGAGCGAACATAAGGAAAAGGAAATGAGATGAGGGGACTAAGACTCACCCTCGACCGTCCCCCTCCAAACCACAGCCTCGGTTCGCGAGGCCTCAGCTGTAGCAAGGGCCTCATCCAAGGCACCTTTCGTCAGCTGGTGCGCCCTCTGTTCCGCCCCCAGCTGCCTCGCGAGAGCTAAGGCCGAGGCCGTAGCTTCCGTGGCTCGGCCCCTAAAGGCATCCCGATCGCTGACCGCGCGGGTGAGCTCCTCCTCCAACTCCTTGACCCGCGCCACCAGAGGGGCGAGCTGCGTCTAGGCCATGGCCGCCACAACCTTTGCATCGGCACAATGAAGGTGGAGGTCCTCTACCTCCGCGCTCCGCACCGACAGGAGCTCGTTGGCGCCGGCAAGAAGGCCCTTCTGCCGCTGGAGCTGGTCCCAGACGCCCCTCTCCCGTCGAAGAAAGACCGACTTCCCAAGGGACCGGGTCTCGAGCTCCTAGGGAAGCAGAACAGGGGTCATTGATTGCGACAAAACTCAGAAAAACCAAGCAAAATGCGAGAAGAGAAAACGCGAACCTGGGCGACTTCGGGTAGGTCGTCGGCCACCACAGACAGCGCCGTCCGTAGCGACCGCACCGCCAGCTGGCGGTATTGCTCGAATATGCCCCAGCACCCGCCCTCGGCTGTGTCCTCAAGGGCGAACAAAGGCTCCCCCTCAGGGGTGTCCTGGCTCCGCCACAGTACCCGTGGGTGATCCCACCCGCGGGGCTCGGGTCGCACCCGCACAAGGGCCGAGCTTCCCTCGCCCAAGATCGAAGCCGGCTGGTCCACGGCGCCAGTCTCCTCGGCGCCGACCACCTCCCGTGCCCGGGAAGTATCATCGAAGGAGATCAGATAGACCTCAGCCTCCCGGGCGCTCTCTCGCAGCAACGGTGGCCCCTGAACCAAGGGCGCCACCGAGGCCTCCGCCGCCTTCATCTCCGCCTCCTGGCCAGACGGCCTCGCCACCATCACGATGGCCCTGACAGTCTCGGGGGCTCCGGCCCCCGCCATCGTGGCATCGGTGGACGCAGAAACACCGACCGCGGCCACTGCGGTCTCGGCGGTCTTAGCTGCCCTGGCCTCCGTCGCCTCAGCCTCGGAGACCCCGGGGGCCTCGGCAACCAAGGGCACGCCGGCCCCGTCTGACTCGTGAGCCTTGCCCCCGCAGAGCGGAAGCTCTCCCTCCCTCGCCTGTGTAGGGGTCGCCTCGGCGGCCCCTCCTTGGGTGGCCGGACCCTTCAGATCGGCCTTCGCCGACGCCACGCCGCGTTGAATAGCGGCTTGTGCATCCACCACCCAGTGGGTGGAGGAGCCGGGGCTCGCCTTGAGCGCCTTAAGAGGCGCCAAGGGAAGCTCATCCGCAGGCCGCTTCCGACTAAGGAAAAATAACCTATAGGGTCAGCGTGAGACCAAAAGGCGAATGGAAGGCACTATAACCCTGCCAAAAATACACTTACATTGAATGGGGCGGCAACCGCTTCGCCACGGCAAACCTCATCCGTAACGGCGGAGGCGGCGGCAGAGGCGTCGCCTCCGTATCCATCGGCACCGGTCGGTCCTCAATGGACCCCGGCGCCCCTCCGGTCCTCTGCGGGGGCGGTGGCGTCGCCTCCACCGCCACCTGTTCTACCACGGCCGCCGAGCCCAGTGCGCTGACGGTGCATTTGCCCAACGCCCGCGCCTCGGGCGTGTCAGCCTCGACTTCGGAGCAGGCAACCGCCGACCCCGGGTCCGCTTCTCCTCCTCCTCCCCGGAGCACCGGGCTGATTGCCGATGCCCCGGGCACCACCTCCACTATGTCAGGGAGATGGTCCAGGGGACCTCGCCCCACCTCGCCCTCGTAATCCCCGTCCGAGGCCTCCGTCGACAGCGATGTCGATGGGGATTCCTCCAGCGGGAGACCATCCTTCCGTTGTTGACGGCAGCGCTTATCCAGCTCTTCGCGCGCGAGGATCTGCTTCGTGCGCTTCGCCGCCTTGGCGTCTTTTCGCTTTTTCTGCGCGTCGGTGTGCACGCGGTTGATCGCCCGCCGCCTCGCGCCCTCAGGAATGAGCGGCGGAGATGAACGCACGTCCCTCATCCCCTGCAGGAACGGCGGACGCGCATAAGGAAACAAGGGGTAAGGGGAGACTGAGGAGGCTCGGAAGCCACAGCGGCACACGACTTGCCAGTGAGAGGAACCCCCGCGACGGCCGCATAGCGATAGGGGTCAAGTTGCCGTCCCTCAGCTTCGCCTCTACCGTCTCCCCCACCCGACGAAGAATTTCCTCGTCAGAAAGGGCAGAGGAGGACATCCGGGTGCCCTCAATGGGCTCACCTGGCTTCATCTCGATCCATCTCTCCGGGCAACTCCCCACAATCCGCCCAGTGTAGGGGGGAAGTCCTCTGTCGTCGTTGTGGAGGTAGAACCAACTCGTGTACCACTGACGATTGGAGGACGCGAGTTGGGCCGGGATATAGAGGTGCAGGCGGTCCTGACGCACTTGGAGAGTGCAGCCACTGGCCCTCGTCGCCTTCCTCTTACCCAACGTGCCCGTCGGCTTGGTAGTGTGCCCCGCCCGGAATAGGTGGAGCCACAACTCCCAATGGGGAGCAATCCCCAAATACCCCTCGCAGACGGCGACAAAGGTAGCCGCCTGAGCGATGGAGTTGGGATTGAAGTTGTGAAGCTCCACGCCGTAGTAGTGCGGGAGCGCCTGCATGAACCGATCCATCAGGACGCCAAAGCCGCACTCGTGAATGGAGACGAAGCTCACGACGTAGCTGTCACGAGACCTCGGCTCTGGCTCACCGTACGGAGCAATCCACTCCAGCCTGGTGGGGTCTATCACCGTCTGAAGGAGTCCACCGTCGACAAGCGACTGAAGCATCTCCTCGGTGACGTCCGACGGATCCCAGGGGTCCACCTCAACAACGATGGTGTTGCCGGCCATGGATGCGATGGAGGAATCATGTGCGGCGGTGAGTTTTTCTCTCTCTCCCACGCTCTCGTTTTTTTCTCGCTTTCTCCCTAGGCCCGCTCTCCGCCCCTCTTCTTCCCGGCACCCGCTGCTCTAGCGACGGCTCGACGGAGGCAATGCTAATGCAGGCAAGGTAAGACGAGGAGGGGCGAGACTCTTCGGGTACTTATGCAGGGAGGAGGCGAAACGAATGGGCGATGAAATCAGGGAGGTTTTCCCCCAATCCGACGCAGTTAACCACGAGCCGATTTCACCGGCCCACGCGCCCACGTCTCCCGCATTAAATGCGAGGACAGTTACGTCCCATCCACCACGTCACGCTCGGCCACTACGGCAGCAGGCGTCGTTTCGCCTCCCTAGGAAACTGCCTCAAAAGGCGCGCCACCCGTTGCCGAGCCAATAGGGAAGATATTTCCCACGGCCTATTCCTTTTATATGAAGGAACCAGGCTCTGAGCCTATTATGGTCCAGGGGTTCAAAGGCTGGGCCTCCAAGGGGTTTCGATAGCCGCCCCAGGATAACAGAGTCAGGGACGACTGCGGGCGAGCCCATACGGGGCTGAGACCCAAGCAGGCGAAACGCTTGGGACGCCCAAAGTCGTGTTCGAGACCGGCAGGAAGGTCTCCGAATGGGATTCCACCGTAGGGAGGCACTGAGCCACCGAGGCCCAGCGAACGGCCTCGGCACCCACTAGAGAAATCCTCTGGTACTCTTGGAGTGTATCTCTAGACCACTAGCCATCCCCTAGCGAACGGGGTTTGGGTCTCCACTCGGACTACCCGATAACAGCTCACTAGAAGTGTCACCGCTCGTACCCACCGAGGGTAGCGAGGCACATTCCACCCCTCCTTCCGAGCGAAAAGGAAGCATAAGGGTCGTACAAAAAGTCAGGGGAACCCCCGACGGCCTTCTCGCTCTATGCAGAGGCTAAGGGGCTCTTTCTGCAACCTTGCCGAGACCCAGCGACCCCGGCTCGCACTCGAAGGGGCTCAGCAAAAGAAACCCTCCTTCCGAGTGAAAAGGAAGCGTGAGGGTCGTACAAAAAGACAGGGGACCTCCTGACGGCCCTCTCGCTCTGTGCAGAGGCTAGGGGGCTCTTCCTACAGATACGCCGAGACCCCGCGACCCAGGCTCGCACCCAAGGGGGGCTCGGCAAACAAACCCTCACACGCAAGGGCGTATAAAAAGCTAGGGGAACTCCCGACGGCCCTCTCGCTCCGCGTAGAGGCTAGGGGCTCTCCCTGCAACCTTGTCGAGATCAGAATGGGCTTGGCAAACAAACCCTCCATCCAAACGAAAATGATATGTGAGGATCGAATGAAAGGGTCAGGGGACCCCTGACCGCCCTCTTACACCAGGTAGAGGCTCGGGGGCTCCCCTTGCACCCGAGACTAAGACAAACGGTCCAAATCCACACTAAAGGTTTCGTTGCAAAAAACGGTAAAGGGCACCGAGCCCGTTACGGTCTAGGGGTTCGAAGGCTGGGCCTCTAGAGGTTTCGACAGCCGCCCCAGGGCAACAGAGTCAGGGACGACTTCGGGGCGAGCCTACGAATGGCCGAGGCCCGAGCGAACAATCGCTTGGGGCGTCCTAAGTCGTGTCCGAGACCGGCAGGGAAGTCTTCGAATGGGATCCCACCATAGGGAGGCACCGAGGCCTAGCGAACGGCCTCGGCACCCACTAGAAAAACCCTCTGGTACTCTTGGAGTGCGTCTCTGGACCACTAGCCGCCCCTAGCGAACGGGGGTACGAGCCTCCACTCGGACTCACCCGATAACAACTCACCGGAATTGCTCAAGCTCGTGCCCATCGAGGGTAGCCTAGCACATCCCACCCCTCCTTCCGAGCGAAAAGGAAGTGTGAGGGTCGTACCCTAAGTCAGGGGGACCCCTGACAAACCTCTCGCTCCATGCGAAGGCCAGAGGGCTTTTCTTACAGCCCCGCCGGGACCCCCGCAATCCGAACTTGCGCTTATGGGCTCGACAAATGCAATAAAAACTACTCGCTCAAGCGCGAAAATGAAAAAAAGCCCCTGGAGGAGTAACCCCACTCCTCTAGGGCCTCGGGGGCTACACCCAGCGGGTGCGCTCACGCACACCCACCGAAACCTCAAGAAAGAAAAACCAATTCCTACGGGAGCGGGTATAAACCAAAGCCTCGGCAAACCCTCATGGGGGAGTGCACGCACTCCCCTAGAGGCTCGGGGGCTACTGTCGGGTACCTTAGAACGGGGTACCTCGAGCGAACATCAAAGGGGTCACTTAGGTCCCATCAAAAAACAAAGCTAGAAGGTAAGTAGTGGGCCCCTCACCCGTCACGTCCGAGCCCACCAGGCTCTCCGCCTCGCCCCGCGCAGGAGGTCTCGGCATCCTAACACAATCTCCGCCTCGTGCGAGGAAGGCCTCGGCAGGGAACCCAATCTCCGCCTCGCGCGAGACTCTCCACGGAAGGCCTCGGTAGGTGGTGCATTCTCCGTATCACGCGAGAACTCTCGCGGAAGGCCTCGGCAAGGAGTCCGATCTCCGACTCGCGCGAGGCCCCGCTCTCCGTCCCGCGCGAGGCCTCATTTTCTATATCGCGCGAGGCCTGCTTATCCATAGTCCGTCGCCCCCGCCTCGGCCAGTCTCCCCGACAGCACGTCGTGTCCCATTAATACTTCAACCACTCCCGCCATCTCAACCGGACGCTGGCTCGACGCCACAAAGTGGCCGACGGGACATGAGGTCGCATCGGCCCCATATCGACTAAGACAGGGCACGGCGAGGGTTACCGGTCACTGTATCCTGGTACTGTGCCCACGATCAGCGCCCACACTGCACTGTGCCCCATGATCTCCGTCTCGAAAACAACGTGGCATGGGCGGCCTGGCCCGGTTCGTCACCACCTCCAGGCTAGCACCCTGGATCGACCGCTCTCTCCGGGTCTCGGCACTATGCACCAGGGTCTCGGTTACCTCGGGGTTCGTGTTCGCGGAGACCCCCCACTACGGGGCAGCCTCGGCACCGACCAAGCCTCGGTCTCGCGCACAGTCAGTCTACAGCGACTCGCACGTGCTCCGCCGCACCTACTCCGAGGCAGCCTAGGAGTTCCCATGACGCACAGGGACGGACGAGACCAGCACGTCGCCCCAGTGCTCAAAGGACAGACCACTCCGATGACCACGCCGCCACAAGAACGGTCCATAAGGCTCGGACATACCGCCCCCGTTGACACGACGCCGTATAGTCAGCATATGTACCGCCCTTGTGCTCCCTTCAACTATAAAAGGAGAGGACTTGAGCCACTTAGGGGGGGATCCGGGAACGCACACATACACATCCCAGCCGCCTAAGAGCAACGTCTCAGGTAGCCCATACCACACCTCGCCGAGACCTGGGATCAGCTCCCTCTCTCATCCAGTTTGTAACCTCTACTACAAACACTTCGGTGCAAGGAATACAAGATCGATTTCTCAGATTAGACGTAGGGCACCGATTGTCTGAACCAGTATAAACCTTGTGTATCTTTGCATCACCATCCGGGACTGGGATCACGCAGTTCAAATTTACTAGTCGGTCGGTTGAGGACCCCCGGTCCGAAACACCGACAGTTGGTACTGTTCATTGTGTCAGCGAAGCCAAAATTTCGAGCTTCGCCGGTGAAGCCGCTGGCTGTGAGTGTCTGTGAGAGGGAGAGAAAAGGAGAGAGAAAACCGGCTCTTACTACAGTGAATGAATAGTGAAATTGCAAGCCGGAGCTGCAGCTGTAAAACGCTCTCTGCGCCGCTGCAGCTGCAGGCAGGCCTAGGCTTCCCCGCCACCCTCCCCTTTCCTGATTTCCTCCGAGGCCATGATTGTCCCGGGATGTCTTGCGTCGCTCATACTTCTCAGATCTCGCAGCCCCCGCAACTTTTGCAGGAGGAGGGAGCCTTGCATTGCACATTGCAGGAGGCCGGTTCTCAGCTCTCCGGCCTTTCGGTCGTTTTCAGCGCGCGCTCATGAGAGCATCGCATCGCATCTCCTATACTATTCTCCTGCCCGTGCCCGCACTGAATGGGGGTGTGTTCTGGGTTCCCGTTTTCTTTTGTTCATCTCCTCGGCGAGGCAGCGTGATCTAGCCAGAGGATCTCACCGTACGTCGCGCCGCTCACAGCAGTTGCATCGCAACTTGGACTTGAAATGACACCCGGATTCTCTCCGATGTACTAGAGGGGTGTTTAGTTCATCCAAATTTGACACTATACAAAAAGAAGATTCCTTGTCACATCAAACTTGCGGTACATGCATGGAGTACTAAATGTTGATGAAATCAAAAACTAATTGCACAGTTTGGTTGTACTTTGCGAGACGAACGTTTTGGACCTAATTAGTCAACGATTGGACAATTATTACCAAATACAAACGAAACGCTACAGTACGCACTAGTCCGCTACAGGAATCCGGCGGGCGCCAACTCTGGCCAACTAAACAAGGGCTAGGAGTAATAACTGGGGTAAGGGGTGTTTAGTTCTCCGGTCGTTTCTAAAATTCATATCATATCGAATGTTCAGTATTATTAGAGAGCATTAAATATATATTAATTATAAAACCAATTACATAGATCGAGGCTAATTTACGAGACGATTTTTAAGTCTAATTAATCTGTTATTAGCACATGTTTACTGTATCAACATGGCGTCAAATCGTAGACTAATTAGGCTTAAGAGATTCATCTCGTAAATTAATCGTAAGTTGTGTAATTAGTTTCGTAATTAGTCTATATTTAATACTCCATGAATTTAAACATTCGATATATTACCGGAATTTTAGGCGGCCACCTAGAAATCAAACACCCTAGAGGCAAAGAAAAAGGAAATGCATTCGGAGTACCACCACACGACACGGAATCTGCACTTCTGCACTGTGTGTTCAGAAAAGAAAAGAAGAAAAAGCCATGGATTCTGGGTGGTGGTGGTGGGGGTGGGGGTGGGGGGTGTTGGGGGCGGGGGTTGAAATAATAAAATACTAAGTAGCGCACAGAAATGACCACGAAAGAACACAAGAGAACTGCTTGGCCTGCCCATGTCCAGCTGCCCTCTTCATCAGCGAGTTCTTTCTCCAGCTCACTACTGACGCAAAAAACGACTGCCGGCTCTCTGGACTTTGGTTTGGTTCGCGCGAAACCCTAACCACCGGCGGTAAGGGAGGGAAAAAAAAATCCCCAAATTCCCAGGCCTCCCTCTCCCCGCGTCGCTTTCGCCGGACACCACCACCTGCCGCTTTCCCCTCGCTCCCCATCCCCTCCCTTCACCGCCCATCTCCTCCGCCCCTTTTTGACCCCGATTGGGAATCCGCGTCAGGAGCCTGCGGCGGCATTCAATTCCCTGCCCCCACGAGCCACGAGCACGCCGCCTCCCCACGCCCCCCCAGCTCCCGGGCCGGCGCTCCCGAGACCGCCGGTGAGTCCGCCTCCCTTCTCTCGCCGAGGTTTACCGCTGAATTCCCGTTGCCAAAAAAAATAACAGAAGGTTTCGCTGCTGAATTCGCTGCTTTTCCGGCCATAAGCAGAGTTGCAAGCGGCGCCGGAGGGTCTTGTGCCTTGGTAGTATCTGGTTTTGTGAGCTTGGGTGGATTGTCTTTTAGCTAGAGCTTTGCTGATGTTTGTGGGGATGTTAAGTTTTGGTCTGGATTAGTATGAGGCTCTGCGTGGACGCGCCTTGTCGCTTTGGAATCGCTTGGTTGCTCTGAAGTCCTGCGGCGAGCTTTGTTTCGTCGGGAATGGTCCCGGTTACAGGCCCCTTACATTTCTCTAGCTGCTGTGGTTTTGGGGTTACGAGTTATCTGCGGATGCGGAGACTTTCTTCAGTTCGATGCCTGGAAGTTTGGGCTCGTGGTGTCTTTGTGCTTGGACGCTCTCTCGTCTTTGCTTTAGAACATTTCAGCGATTATAATCTGTTTTAAAACCTCAGCTTGGATGAGCTCCTGCCTTGGGTGGGTGTTCAGGGCTCCTCTGAGCATTTTGGACCACCAAAATTAGTTCTATCCTTAGGCATCTGGCTGCTCTCAAGTTTTCTGTTATTTGTTATATTTTTGTCAAGGTTGTGGATTCAGGTCAGCTGCCACGTTTTTCCTTGTTCTATTGTTGATACTGAGTTGTGAAAGCTATTTCTTGCAAACCTTGGTCTGTCTGCCATTTGGAGCGCTTAGTCTTTAGTCCATCCTTGGCTCTCGTCGTCTTGTTTTTGGGTTATTTAGAATATTTATTTTTCATGTCTATGCTTGCAACTGTTTTGTATACAGCTGTAACCCTTAAGATTTGAAGCATGTTGATTTTATTTCGAATTGTAACGCTAGAATGCGCTGATGCTGCTCTATGTATTCCCTTGTAAAACAAAATATTTTAGCCGTAATTAGGACAGTAATACTATGAATTATGTAAGGGTTTAATGTGTTTTTCCCCCTTATATTTTATCATCAGTTTGATATATTTGATGAGATATAAATGTCAGGAATCTGGTTATAGCTTAATTATCCTAATTTTCTCACTGTGCTTAACCCTACTTGGGTGATTGACGTCTCCTTTTAATTCTTGCAGCATTCACATGATGTATCATACGAAGAATTTTTCTGTGCCCTTTGCTCCGCAGAGGACACAGAATAATGAACATGCAAGTAATATTGGAGGTATTGGTGGACCCAACGTAAGCAACCCTGCTAATCCTGTAGGAAGTGGGAAACAACGCCTACGATGGACATCAGATCTTCATAATCGCTTTGTGGATGCCATCGCCCAGCTTGGTGGACCAGATAGTGAGTATTCTGTTCTCAATTAAGTATTTGACAGTGTGGTTGAACTTGATGCATTGCTGAAACGGTCATCTACATGTGTTGTATATTAACTGCGTACATTATACATGCCATACATGTGTAGAAAACTGGAAAATCAGTTAAACCGACTATGTAAATGTTTAGGATCAGATTGCTGCACACTTTTCGAAATTCCTATGAGCATGCTATTTAAGTATTTGTATGAGCTTCTATAACTGTGTGTGTTATGTTATTAAATCCAATCACATTGGAAAATGTTTGGTCCTCTTTGGCAGCGCTCCTGTCTGCTCCGGCTCATCACGCACCGTAGCCGGAGGCGCAGGAGCCGAAAAAAACGACCTCCGCCGGCTCCGTGAACAGTTCTCCGTGAGCAGTGAGAAAAAAAAACAGGAGAGAGAAAAACGACTTCGGTGAACAGTGCTGCTACTGCGTAGGGGAGAGAAAAACGCCTCCATAAACAGTGCCGGTGTCAGTGGTAGCCGGGGCCGCTGGAGCCGAAACAAACGGGCCTTTATGCCTTGAGAACTGTAATGGGAAACAGCTTTGAGTGTTGCATGTGGCACATGCCTGACTCTATTAATCCAAACTTGACTTGAGATAAGCTAGAAGATTATCATGAGGGTACTTGATGTTTTAGGGATTTCAGCTACAAGTACTTTGTATCTAAGGCTCTTATCATATTTCTTCAGGAGCTACACCTAAAGGGGTTCTCACTGTGATGGGTGTACCAGGGATCACAATTTATCATGTGAAGAGCCATTTGCAGGTGAAGAATTTCCTTCAAAGGAAACAGATTTCAAAATGTCTCACTGCATCTAATATTTTCCTTTCCTTGGTGCTTGTGTAGAAGTATCGCCTTGCAAAGTATATACCGGAATCTCCTGCTGAAGGTGAATATTGTTGTGGCCTTCAAGTTTTTTCTTCTGCCTGTCCCCTTCCCTTCTGTCAAACACAGGAACTAAACAGCTATTTTTGCCTTTTGTTATGATGGCATCTCATGTAGGTTCCAAGGACGAAAAGAAAGATTCGAGTGATTCCCTCTCGAACACGGATTCTGCACCGTAAGTGATCTTTACTCAGTTGTGTCCTGTAGCATAGCTGGTATGCTGGCTGGTGCCTGGTTCTTATGAATTACACAGTTGACAAATATTCTGAAATGTGTTCAGAGGATTGCAAATCAATGAGGCACTAAAGATGCAAATGGAGGTTCAGAAGCGGCTACATGAGCAACTTGAGGTCTGTTATTGAAAGATGTTAACTAATTTATTTCTGTTTATTTTTACATCATTTTAGTTTACCGACAATCCAACTTAGCTGGGGGTTACTTCTACAAGCTGATCTTTTGGTCCATTCTTAGTATCCACTTATTATTTGTCAAGTTACACCTAAGGGTGGTTCCTTCTCATGGTTGTAGTAATGCTTAGTTGTCAATAATCTCTTGTTGGCAGTTCTTCTGTTTTGCCTTATTTCTTATAGTTCAAGTTCTTTTAGCTTTAAGATCAATCTAAGTTTTCCTTGCGAACTCTCTTTTACTTATCTGAATAAGTTACATTTTCAGGTTCAAAGACAACTGCAACTAAGAATTGAAGCACAAGGGAGATACTTGCAGATGATCATTGAGGAGCAACAAAAGCTTGGTGGATCAATTAAAGCTTCTGAGGATCAGAAGCTTTCGGATTCACCTCCAAGCTTAGATGACTACCCAGAGATGCAGCCTTCTCCCAAGAAGCCAAGGATAGATGCATTATCACCGGATTCAGAGCGTGATAGAACACAACCCGAATTCGAATCCCATTTGATCGGTCCGTGGGATCAAGAAATCTGTGGGAAAAACATATGCGGTGTTGCATTCCCAGTGGAGGAGTTCAAAGCAGACCCTGGTATGAGCAAGTCATAAAGCAAACTTCGCCTTGACAGAATTTTTTCAGAGTTCACCACTCCACGAGATGATCATTCGCATGTGAATATATATCATCTTAACAACAGAATGTTGTATGGGTTTTTGACCCTGCACCTGATCCCTTCAGCCACGTCCAGTTATTCCTATCACTGTAGTACCCATCAACAACTCCTGTAATTATGAGGATGGTGTTACAGAGTTTCTAGCAAGCATGTCCATCGAGGGAATAGCCCTGAGTTGAACCATGTAGCAAGAAAGAGAACATGCTTACAAGCAATACATTTGCTGTGAAGAGGGCACGCCCCTGGAGCTACCTGAAGCTATGTTGATAAAAAAGAAGATGGTATATTTCTGATCAGCATTATTTATATTGGTCCTGGTCTGAACACTTTGGTTGAAACTGGCTGAAAAATACTGTTCCGGCTGAATTGTTATGAAAGAAAAACACTGTTCCGGCTAAAAAAACAAGCCGAACTTTAAGACAAGCGAACGAGGCCATTGTCTTCGGTCCTGTTTGGTTGAGCTGTGGCTGTGGGAAAAAGCTATTGTGGGCTGTGAGCTGTGGAAAAGCTGCTGTGGGCTGTGAGCTGTAGAAAAGCTAAAAGCTGTTTGGTTAAACAAGTATAAAATATATCTTTTATCTTTATATCTCTTGAAACAACTATGGAAGAGCTTTTTATTCCACCAATTTCGAAAAACAGAAAGCCAAAAGCAGGGTCAAACCAGCTTTTAAAAATGAACTACGGAAAAACAGCTGCTTCTGAAAAAGCACCTTCCAAAAGCAGACCCTTTGGTTGGGCTTTTGGCTTTTGAGACCAAAAGCCAAAGCCAAAAGCCCAACCAAACAGGGCCTTCGTTTCATGTATCCACGGAGCAGCCAGCTCGGCAATATGTTTTGGAAATGTTCCCATGTTAGGGTGTACACAAGATTTCAGTTGTAGTGCTGCAAAATAACATGTTTGATAAAGAATTCTTAAAAGGGGGTTATGGCACAAAAAAAATGAAAGCATATATTCTGCCCTTTTGACTTTCTGACAGGAACACCCTAAGGTCTAAAGTCTAAACTACCTGCGCTGCAGCAATTGTAAGTGAAAATTGGCAAAGAATACTTGTTTCTTTTTGCTCACATAAGTTCGCTTTCTCATAGCAGTAAAAAGCTTTCAAACAGGCATTGATGCTACGTACTAAAGGTCTACTTGATTGGTTGGTGGATTGGATCCAGATTTATATTTCAGTTCAAATTTTAGCTAAATCCCAAAAATCCTCTTCTCCAGACACCCTACGTTGCTGCCACGGCTAAAGCAATAAATTTAGCATTTTCTTAGAAGAAATAAGTTTTAATCTGTCATTTGCATCTATTACCATTACAAGTTTCAACCATTTAGCTATGATCGACAGTATAGAATAGATTCAAACAGTATAAAAGGAAAAGGGACCACCGACCACGTAGGGCTAAGCTACAGCTAACCATTTGACGCTGTAATTCCCAAGGAACGGTAGGTTCGAACCGACGAGTGGAAGGTAAAATCTATATCCATATTTAATATTAAAAGTGGTATTTTTTTTTGCTTCCACTTTTTATTCTTTCCTCTATCCATTCTCGTGTTATTGTCCTGTTCGCTTGGCTCATAAGCTATGGCTGAAAGGACTGTTGGCTGATTTGTTGTGAGAGAAAAATAATATTCGTTGACTGAAAATATACGGCTTATAAGCCAAGCGAACAGGACGATATATGTCTTTCGATCTGTCGTCAATTACTCTTATCGTTCTCGTTATCCGTCTGTCTCTCAATTTCATCTTTCTTGATTTGAATCTCTCATTTTTCATGTTACCTGCTGTTTTTCACTTTTGTCTGTCACTTTGATCTTAAAGCTGACAAACCCTGGTTGATATCACGCTAATATATAAGCAGTGAAGAAATGAGGAAGGCTAGGATTTAAAAAACAGATGGAGGTTTATTATATATATGGGATATTGGGATTTTTTTAACAACATATGGGATATTGGGTGGGTTATCGGTCCAGCACCGAGGTGAGCCTTTTTTTGACAGATCGTGATGTGCCCGCCCGACGTGCGATCAGCCCAGGCGCGGTGGCTGCCGGGTCAGGCCATGCTTGATCCGAGCTAAAAATCCGTGCTTCCTAGTTCCTACGGGCCTTCCATACGACTACGCCCCCACAGGCTACACGCCCCCTTCCTATGCACGCGTGCGCACCTAGCCGGAGCAGCAAGAGCAAGACGGTGGAACAGGGAGAGGAGCTGCATCCTGCGTGCACCGTGCAATCGTCAAGCTGTTATGCCCCCACGGCCCTCACCAAATACTCCTATAGAGCATGGTCCGCCATTATTAGCCGTGACCCGTGAGCATTATAATCCAAAGGAGAAAAGAGATTAATAGTCAAAAGTGTAGTTTTAACATTTCTAATCTGCTTCCTTCGTTATTTTAGTTTTTTTAAATATACATAGCTTTTATTATGCATATAGACACCATTGTATAGACATCTAGAATAACAAAAATTATATGTCTAGAAAAACCAGAATAACTTACTATTTAGAATGAGGCAGTAGGCATGTCAAAGAAAGCCGAGAATTACAAGAATATACATAAATTATGTAGACAACATCCACGGTTCCTCTGAAGAGATCAAGAGAGGCATTTTTTTCTCGCTAGTTATAGAATTATAATAGGTACCATACACGCTTTTAGCTCGCACGTTCAGTTGTCATAAACATATTTCTGTAAATACATACATTTGCGGCTCAAAAAAAAGCAATTTATGTTGTTCTTCCAAACCAATTAATTGGCAACGCCATTCCTAAGTTGAATGATACATATTTTGGTATGTATAGTATGTCATGCACTACGATGGAGTACAGCTGTCGCCCGCAATTTTTGACGAAAACAGGCGGGTCTTCGATGGCATGGAAACAAAGACGCTATAAAGCCTGTTCGTTTGGCTGTGGCTTATCGTAAACGATTGTAAATTTTTAGCCGGAATAGTATTTTTCTCTCATACAAACCAGTCAGAAGTAATTCTTCACAAACCAACAACGATACAAACCAGTCAACCGAACAGACTGTATAAATATTGACAGAACGTAAAGTTTTGTCACATACGTGTGGACTATAACCCTAGCCAAAGGCCCGCTGTCAGTGATGCAACGGAAAACTATACCACCTACTCTTTGCATGTTTTTCGGTATGCAAAGCATTTCCGCTATAATAGTAACGGAAGCCCGCCAACACTTCAGCATTAAGATTCCACTTTGACTGCATGAAAGAAAGACGCTACCAATGTTAAGAAGAGGCACATTTAATTTCACCTTGTCGTCATCGGCAGCTTATTGGTGCACTGTAGCCTTAGTCGAAGGCCCGGTGTCAATGACGCAACTCAAAAATATACCATTTATTTGGACATGTTTCTCGGTACTTACAACATCTATCTTAGATAGGCCTGGTTCGCTGGTCTGAAACTTGATTGAAACTGGCTGAAAACACTGTTCCGACTAAATTGTTGTAAGAGAAAAATATTGTTTTGACTGAAAAAAGAAGCCGAACACCATTTTGAAGATAAGCGAACGGGGCCGCAGCGGTAACTAAAGCCCCCTACCATCCTGGCTCCAAGCCTTCCATCCTTATTTTTAAAAAACACTCAAGACTAGACTGGAGTTCAAATCACATAGCCATCCACATTGGCTCTAAGGCTATCCGCACTTGTCTACCTCTATTTTCATCTCTAAAAAGAAATATTCTATCCTAGTCATCGAGATTCTCTACTCTATACATATTTCTTCCGCACATGTGTTATCTCTATCACATACTCTATACCTACTATTTCATATTTTATTCCTCTCTCTCCCCTTTCTCTCTCCCCAACTCTCTTTCTCTCTCTCGCAGGCACCTCGGGAGGCGCATAGCGGCCGGCAGCGCGGCCTCCATGAGTAGCGGCCCGCGCGCGAACCGCTACCGTTGCGTGCCGCATGTAGGTGCGCGCTGCGCACGATAGAGACGCCGCTGCGCCGTTGTAGGCCTAATTACAGGCCACGGTGCGCCGTTGCAGGCCTAATTACAGGCCACGGTGCTAGGAGCCTTCCTTCGTCCCTCCTTAAAAAACACCCAAGATCACAGCTCGAGGCACAGAACACCACAGTCGCACCCTAGCACTTGCTACTTTCCTCACACCCACGTAGCCTCCTCGACCACCGTGTCTGCGCATACGGGCACAGGTCTGTTCGCTTGCTCGTATACGATCATGGATTATAAGCTGAAACAGTATTTTTCTCTGACATCCAATTAGCCAGCAGTAAATAATCCACGATCGTTTACGATGAAACGAACACGCTGAAGTACCTGGTGGCGGCGGGCGTGCGGATCGCCGTCCTCGTGGCGGTGGTCGTGGCGTCCTGTGGCCCCTGTGGCGGCCAACGAGGAAGGAGACGCGCTGATGGCCCTGCATGCACCACGGCGTGAAGGACACCGACGGCCTGCTCGCGAGCTGGGACCCGAGCCTGGTGAACCCGTGCACGTGATGTGCAACGACGACAACCGCGTCGACCGTACGTAAGTTTGTGATCTCTCTTGCTGCTCCTTGTGGATATGGATCAGGCCACGCTAGCATACGACCCACTAGGCGGAGAAACACTTGTGTTCGGCTACACGGAACACAGGTTTATTTTTTATTTCTTGAATTGAATTTTAATAGCGTGATAATTTCTTTTCTCCACGGACAGCGAGCTTAACATGGTTTATATTGTTGCTGCTTCATGAATAAGTACTACTGACTAATTTATACGAGAGAAAAATACTATTCTAACTAGAAATTTACGATAACTTACCACCCGCCATAACCAAGCGAACAGGCCGACATTGTTCGGTCCTCTGCCGCCGGAGCTGGGGAAACTGGAGCAGCTGCAGTACATGTACTCTTCGTTCCGATCCACATGCATGGGCTCTGAACTGAAATTTTTCCGTCCTGCTTTATATCCATTAGCATGTTCGGTTGGCTGGTTTATATCGTTGCTGTTTCATAAAGAAGTACTACTGGCTGGTTTATGTGAGAGAAAAATATTATTCCGACTGAAAATTTATGATCATTTACGACAAGCCACAACCAAACGAAGAGACTGCATATCTGCTATTCCATCCGACTTTGTCACTTTTGGCACCTGATCGAGCAGGGAAATGAGCGGCAACAGTCTGCAGGGCCCGATCCCGTCAGAGTTGAATTTTTTTAATTTTAATCTTTTTTTAATATAATTTTAAATCTAACAATGTCGTTTTTTTAAAAAAACTAACACTTTTGGTCGCGTCTATTGCCATGGCGCGGCCAAATGCCTGTGCCGCGTCATGTATGGTGGCGCGGCAGAGGGCTGACGTGGCGGAGGCCGGCCTGGGGACCGATGACGTGGCAGGTCCTACCGTGCCACCGACCCTGGCGCGGCAGTGCCGCGCCCTGTTGCGTGGCGCGGCTGGACCAAATATACCGCACGAGCAGCCACACCACCTGGCCACTGTCCTTGCCGCCGGTCCGGGCTACTGGATGGTTGAATCGAAACGCGTCGCGTCCGTATTTTGTTGAGTTTTTTTCACGGCCGAATAGAGAATTTGATAAGCCAATAATTAGTTTGTCGTCTTTCATAATACGGTTATGCACCATTTTAACTAATCAATTACGAAAAATTGCCACCGGCGTCCAGATACGCCGAAATTGCCGGTTCCTGAACGCAGGGTACTTAATCTCACCAGCAGTGCTGCCGCGACTCAAAGAAACGAATAAGAAGCAAGTTGACAAGCTGTCACATAACATATTCATTGTTTTGACATAAGTTTGACATAACATAACCAAATAACCCCGTAAGTTTCGGATGTCAATATTCGTTTGACATTACAAATTAAGACCAGGAGTGTAAGGATTCCTCGGACGCCTCAATCTCTTCAGATTCGTTGGCAACACATTGGGAGTGTAGCCAACGTCGGTATGATCGCGTCGACGGTGCGTACGGCTTGTACCCTGCAGGTATATAATACACACGATTACTTATAATTCTTTATGATCGTTAGTTCATGGAGCCTATGTATTGAAACAAACTATCTTTGTTAGTACCTGTGAGGCTCTTTGGGTGCCAAACGGGGCACCACCTAGCTGAGACATGTTGATCTCGTCCTGCGGCCATTCGTCCCACTGGCCGTGCTGTCCGCGGAAACCCAGGGGTTCGTCGTCGTCGTCATCGTCCTCCTCCTCGTTCTCGATTATAGGGTCCTTCCCAGCGCTATGATGTGGTGGTGTACGCACCGTGGAAGTGGCACCCTACGTCATCGTCTAAGAAGAGCCGGCTGGTGTCCTCAAAGAGGCTGAATACGTGCCACCCGATCGCGCGGGGAGTGGCGGTTCCTCATAAGGACTGTCCATGCAGCTCTTCTTCACCTTCTACATAAATAGACGTTAAAGTTAGTTCATTACCCAAACGCATATACACTAAAGAAATATTTTCGAAACGGACAAGTTTATGTTTACCTCCACAAAAGCCGCGAGAACGCCTAGCCCCTGCCCTCTAGACTCGAGAAGCCGGAACGCTGCTTCGTTGGACAGCCTTGACAATTGTGTCGCCTGGGTATAAAAACGCGGTTGGACAGTTTTAGTACACATACTTAATACCAAAAGGATAACAAATTGTACCATTCAAGTATCTTACCATGTATCTTTGAAGCGGGGCTCTCTATAGTTGTGTGTCCTCCCTAGTGGTAACGTCGTACACATCTTCGATGACATCTTCCTCCGAGTCCTCGTCAATCGCCACGTCAGTGTATGGGGGCTTGATATGTGTCCTCGTAGACATGTGAAGCCACCGTAGATACTCGTCGAAGGTGTGCTGATCGTGTGGAGGACCCGCAAGGACCGCATGTGGTACCCTGGTCTGCCACAAATGGATATACGAGCTGTGTGTCACGCGCCAATCCTTGGTCTTGTACCTCTTCTTGCGGTCAAACCTGCAACAAAATGATGTTAATTGTACCAAACACACCTTTAAATTGTAGCATTGTTATTAATCGATAACGCACCCGTGCAATGCTTGATTGGTGGAGTAAAGCGGTGGTGGATAGCCTGTCATTCTTCCAAACTATCCACGGACTCGGATGGACAAGTGAATCTCGACCACATGGAAGAAAATAAGAGGGACGTCGCAGTGATACTCTTGTGACTCGTCCCTAGTGACAGGACTCTGATAGCCCTAGAGCTCCGGAGAATCCCAAGGACACCAAAACACCTGAAATTTCGTATACAGAGCTGTAGGAAGTGTATCATGCTCGTTCCATCACTACATTGAACACGATAATGAATTAGCAACAAATAATCTCATCATATCTAGCTTGAAAGAATATAATGAACCGAAGTACTTACTGGTAAACCATTATTAAGGGACCTCCCAACGGGCAATCGTTCCCAACACCAAACCTGGAGTAGGTAGGAGCAACCCCCAAGGTTCGTATGTCCTGAGGTGCGACGGCAGGCAACGCATAGTTGTCGATACGTCTATGCCCGGACTGCGCTGTCCCAGCTGTACCCTGCTATGTTCTCCCACGGCTGGCGATGTATATCAAGGAAGATCCAGCTGATGGTGTTGCCCAAGGCGTCTGGGAAGAGGAAAACACCAAGAAAGTGCCAGGGCCACACTTGAGCGAACCAGTCGATCTGTGCCTTCTTAGCTTGAGGGTCCAAGTACTCAAAGCGCTCTGTGATCCAGGACGACGAAACACCGGAAGTTTTCCTGTAATTGATCAAAGAAAATAAGACCCGATGCCAGCTGTAAAGCAATACAAGTATTAAATAGGTTTGAATTACTCACTTATTTTTCTTAGAGGCATCGTCGTTCGGTGGAAGAAAGCCATTAAACTGAGCCACCAGCTCCCTCCAGTGATCGTTGTCAACTATCCCTGTCACTGGAAGTTCCCCCAACCGAAGGCCTAAAATAGCCTTCACGTCCTGCAACGTCAAGGTCATCTCGCCACAAGGTAGGTGGAACGTGTGGGTCTCAGGCCTCCACCTGTTATAAGAATAGAACGACTGTAAGTTGCCTCCAATTTGTTACAAGAAAGTTTACGTACAAAGAATGCACTCGCACATGCCTACAGCTGCAGTAAATAGTGTGGGGGTCAAATAGCGGAAGACCGTGGTTGACAACACGGACAAGCTCGAGGAAGCCGGCACGCCGTATGTACGGCGTATAACGCTCGTCCCACTAATACGCCCTGGTGTGAGTGCGGGGCCTCAAAGGAAGCAAGGACACCTCTGCGTTGTTGTCACTCAAGATGTGTGCTTGATGCTGGTCGTCGTACTCCACCTCAAGAATGGGGTACAACGGGTGCTGCGTGGGAGGGGCCATCCTGTTACAAATTGATAAACAAAACGTTAGAGTATTCAAATTAATAAAATTTAAGTTAATATTAGTAAGTTCACAAACAAATCACAAACAAATTCACTAACCTAACTAGCCTAAATCCCTAAACCCAAAATCCTAACTATACTAGATAATAAATACATAATCAATCCATATAAAACTTTGGTTCTAAAATTACAAGCAATCTCTCCGTCTCAGAATAAATACACATCTTGCTTCTCGAGTAATCAAATATGTTTAAGTTTGATCAAAACTAAAAAAAAATGGTATCAATATTTATATTTCCTAATAAGTTTATTACGAAAGTATACTCTATGCTTAATGTAATAGTAAATATTATGTATCATAAATATTAGTACGCTATTATATAAATTTGGTCAAATTTTTTAAAAAATTTAACTTCAGAAAGCGAGATGTGCATTTATTTAGGACGGAAGGGGTACTTCCTCCGTCACATATCAAAAGTCGTTCTAAGATATCGCAAAGACACTAATACTCAATGAAAATAGCCTCGATGCCCCTACATGCTCCTAGAAATGCTAGCGCTAGCAGACCATCATCAACTCTTTTGCTTCTGCGCCGGCCGTTCGAGGATTGCGAGGGCACGTGGGGGTACCGTAGGGATACAAAAAATACTAACTATACTAGATAATAATAAAAAAAATATGAAATCGAGAGGGAGGTACCTTAGGAGCGGGCGGCCTTGACGCGTCGGCGTTCGTGGCGCGGCCGGCTAGGGCGCTGCGCGGCGGGAGTGGCCGGGTGCGGCGTGGGCGAGCGGCCGAGGCGAGGCCGGGCGGGCGCGTGCGCGTGCGCGGCGTGGCCGGGCGGGCACGGGCGCGTGCGGCCGCAGGCAGGGCGCCGGCGGCGGCGTTCGGGCGGGCAGGCAAGGCAGGGGTGCGTGCGGGCGGATGGGCTCGCACGCTGTATATATTTGGTCCAGCCGCGCCACGGATCAGGGCGCGGCACTGCCGCGCCAAGGTCAGTGGCACGACAAGACCTGCCACGTCATCGGTCCCCCAGGCCAGCCCACGCCACGTCAGCCCTTTACCGTGCCACCATGCATGGAGCGGCACAGGCATTTGGCCGCGCCAGGGCAATAGGCGCGACCAAAAGTGTTAGTTTAAAAAAAATCGACAATATTAGATTTAAAATTATATTAAAAAAGAGTTAAAATTAAAAAAAAATTCTCAGAGTTCGGCAAGTTGAAGAACCTGATCAGCATGGACCTGTACAACAACGACCTTTCAGGACCCCTACCAACGACGCTTGGGAACCTCAAGTCCCAAAAGGTCCTGTAAGTCACTGTCAGCTCAGTTCATGTACCCCTTCCAACACGTGCACTGCATGAACGATTGAACGTTTGGTTTGGCAGGCGTATCGACCACAACCGCCTGACGGGACCCATCCCCAGGGAGCTGTCTGGACTGCCCAACCTTGGAACCGTGTAAGCCGGTGTTCTCAGATCACATCTCACTCTGTGTTTTTTTTTTGTTTCACCATTTCTCTATGCGCACCGTCGGTGGCATGGATGCATGTCATAACAACACTGTTCTTGTTCCTTCCCATTGCAGGGATTTCTCGAGCAATGACTTGTGGGGCACGATCCCGACGACGGGACCGTTCCAGAACATTCCCCTCACCAGGTAGGTAGGAAGAGCTTCGTCTCCATGAGCCCGTGATGTTCAAATGCTCGGCTCGATCTCCTAACAGTGCGTGTATCGTGTTCCGTTGCAGCTTCTCCAACAACCCCTGGCTGAGCATGTTCGGTTGGCCGGTTCGTATCGTTGCTGGTTCGTGAAGAAGTACTGCTGGCTGATTTGTGTGAAAGAAAAATACTATTCCAGCTGAAAATTTATGATCGTTTACGACAAGCCATAGCCAAACGAACAGGTTGTGAAGCAGGGGCCGGGCGAGTATGACGCTAACTGCTAGGCGGCGGCCGTCGGTATATGAACAATAATAGAGCCATCAGTAGAGTAGTGTAGCCATCGAGCGATGAGTATGGATTCGGGGTTGTGCAAGATAGGACAAAGGCCTCGGCCCTCGCTGTAACGCCTCTCCGACGGGGCTCTCGCTTGTACTCTGAGCCTGACGGGCAGTTAAAAGTCTTCTGAAAAAAGGGAGAAAAACACGCTAACGGGGAGGCGGGAACGGAGGAGGATTCGTCGGATGGCAGGATGGCGTGGGGTAGCGGCGGCGGCTACCCAAATTTGCCGTGGCTGCTGGGTGGCCAGGTGAAACAGTCAAACAGTGATGTCGTTTGGCGTATGCACGTATGGCGAGTCCGCTGGAGCCTGGAGGGACGGGGTGTCAGCATTCCTTCTCATGGGCCGGCGTCGGATAAGCTTCTGGGCTCGTCGACTTCAGCTGAGGAAGGAGGACGCATAAAGAGGCCCAGAGTTAAGAGTACAAGGGTGTTCGGTCTGAAATGGGCCGTCTAGTGAGCCCAGCAAGAGTAGGTGTGAGTTTCCTATGTGCTGCTCTGATCTCTGCCGTGTGGGCATGAACATTGTAAACAAAGAACCCTGAACTCGAACCCGAGATTCATCCATTTTCCTGCCCCTGCTGTTCTTCTCGCCCCTTTGTTCTGTTCCTCCGATCCGTTCCCCTTTGCTGCTAACAAATTGGTATTCAGAGCCTATCCTTCCTCGGTCGAACCAGCGATTCATCCGCCTAGATCGGAGGTTGTAATCCTTGCCTCGATTTCTATCCTGGAACCCCACGAAATCATCCACGACCACTTCACCAGGTTTAAGAAACACGTCGGGGCCATGGATTCCAATACCAAGCTTCTTCTCGATGAGCTCAGATCGGTGAAGGTCTCCCTCGAGTCGTCTCTCGGCGGCCGAATCGGAGAGGTGGAGGCATCGCTAGGCAAGCGGATTGGGGCCGTGGAGCATTCCATTGCGGACCGGTTCAATCGCTTGGAGGAGGCCGCCAAAGTGCTCGACGAGTGGAAGCCCAAGGTGGATGTGTCGGTGGTGGAGCTGCACGCGGAGTTGGGCGAGGTCCGCAAGTCCGACGCCGTGGTAGAGCGGATGCGCGAAGAAATGACCGTGCTCTGCAAGACCGTGAGTCATGTGGTGCTCGACTAGGATCCGTCAGCATCCGCTAGGGTCCTCAAGCTCATCCCGTGGTGGCCGCGGCGACAGCATCTACCGGGCACCCGGCCATCGGCCCGTTTGTTGGGCACGGCGCGGCACATCACCACTGGGGGTCGGAGCCCATGGCTCAACCCTCGGTCAAGGGTAAGCTCATCGAGACCCTTCCCCAGCCCACCCATCAGTATGTTCTTCACAAGTCACTTTCTAGCTCGGCGTTGGAGTTGGGGGATCAGGAGTTTCCTAGTGCTAGGGGCGCACCGCATGAGCATCGCGCACATTGGGGGCCGCAATACTCTAGTAGTAAATTACCTAAGATGGATTTTCCAATTTTTGATGGGGAGGATCCGAAGCTGTGGCTTAGCCGTTGTGATGATTATTTTGACATGTATATGGTTGAGCCCAATCAATGGATTCGTGTGGCCTCCATGCGGATGACTGGAGCCGCGTCTCGCTGGCTGCAGTCCTTAGATCTCAAGGTGAAGAAGATGAGTTGGGAGGAGTTCTATCGGTTGGTCCTTCATCATTTTGGTCGGGATCAATATGAGTTGTTGATTCAACAGTTATTTCATATTCGTCAGTCCGGGGCTGTTCAGGAATACGCTGACCGGTTCACTGGCTTAGTTGATCAACTCCTCGCCTATGGCAAAACTATAGATCCTTTGTTTTATGCTTTGCGTTTTGTGGATGGGTTGCGGGATGACATGCGTTCTGCTGTTCATATGCAACGACCTTCTACCGTGGATGCTACCTGTGTTCTTGCCCTGTTGCAGGAGGAACTGGTGGATCCGAGTCGCCAGAAATCACCGTCCAGGGCCGTGCCCATGCTGCAGCAGGTGCCGGTTCCTGATAGTGGTGGGCGAGCCCCTGCTGGTGGCGCCGTTGCCGGGGAGAAGCGGTGTGACAGAACCGCCCAATTTATACAAGATCAAGTACGGTTGTCCCCGCTAACACGTTGACACACCCATACTTTCACTCATATAAACCCGATAGTCCGCCGAGTGTCCCGAAAGACCTCGATAAATCAACATCACAACCAAGATCGCGTGATTAAGCAAATACACATCACATACACAGGGTTGCAGTGAAAATAATATTACAAATGGGTTCACAAATAAAAGTACCAGTTTGGGTTTTAAAACCGCTTAGTGAAAACAACATAGCTTTTAAATGACTACATTAATATAAGTTTTAAATATATTGCTAGCATAAGTGACATCATCCGACAAAAGCATAGAGATGAGAAGTAAGTATAGAATCACCGAGCCCACCGGCGGTTAGCCACCATCATCAACAGGTCGAGAACATCACCTGCAACAAGGGGGGATAAACCCTGAGTACTCGAATGTACTCAGCCAGACTTACCCGTCTTAAACCAAAATAAAGCGACACCAAGGATTATGCATGGCTTTCTTTAGTGGGCTAGCTGACTTGTTTGCGAAAAGCATAAGCTATCATGAAGAAACCATTTTAAGTACTTTGCATCATCTTTATTATGACCTATCCATCTAGGTAAGCACCTGTACTATAGCAATCACTTGATTAACCAATAACATCTAGTTACCAATTTAGATTTAGCATATTCCATACCATCCAGATAACCATCATTGTTCCATAATAATTACTACGATGCCGTAACTCGAGTCAAGTGCTCACTATCCAGGAGCGATGGTGATTCGAATCGATTCCTAACCAGCTGGTGATTTATTCCTTACACAAACCTCACTCACCCGCTAAAGTAAGATATTGATCACCGAGTCAACTATTCAGGAATCTCGAGTTTGCCAGGAACCACATATACCCGGGGGCCGACCGACTGCTCTTTGGTCTTATCTTCGTGCCCCCATGTCCTACCACACCTGCTCCAGTACAGTGCGCTGCGGGCAATCTACTCGGCCCGAATAATCTCCCAGCTTCACGGTCGGAAGGTACTTTATCCGGCCAGCTAAATGTAAGGCATGCGTTCAACATGACTCGAGGGCCAACAATGGTCGGTCCTTAATCGACACAGACAGAAACTAACAGCACCCCAGAACCCTGTCTGGTTGCCTCCAACTTTTTTCCGTCCGGTCTCCAATTATCCATCACACATGGTTAATTCCAGGATATCATTCTTTCCATAGCTAAATTCTTTCAGTAACCACCTATAATATAGGTGACCGGATATCACCGATCGCTACCGGTCTAAGCAAGGCTAAGCAGTTATTCAATCCCGACCTAACAGGGTAATAAGTTAATAAGGTAGGCAAGGATAGTAATAAATGCATCAACGGTTTCAATCAACTCCTACAACTTAATGCAACAATATATAACTCGTATAAAGAAAGAATTGCTTTTATAAAGTAGGAGACTTAGAATGCTCCGGGGCTTGCCTGGGATCCAACACAAGTCAGTTCTGTTAGCTTGCACCGTCATGGTGATATCTCCGGTCCTAGCACTTGCTTAGTCCTTCCATCTTCGGGATAGATCCTCCATACATTGTCTTCGGGTTCGGCTCCAACATCATGTTCTTCACGTGGTTCATCTAGCGCACCTAGATGAGATGCAAGATGCGTGTGTATGAATATGATGAATTGTAACACAAGATGCATCACATAAACATTCAAGAAAAACACAAGATTATGCAAGACATAGACACCAATAGCTATTTAACTAACCTCACACCACTAACTATAGAGAGCAAGCTACTCACATCAACTCATATCAAGCAAACAAGTTATTCACAGAAATCACAGAGTCAAGGCTGCAACAGCAGCAGCTAATTTTACTCATAACAGGAGTTGTACTAATCCAAAAGACATGCAACAAGATAATCTGGAAAGCTTATGGAATTTTCTACAATTCATCTTTAATCATCTTATCATGATTCTTAAGTTAACTAAGTCAATTATACCCATTTACAGAAACTGGTCCACAATTGATAGAAAGCAGTCATTTCTGAAACCCAACTTTAAACAGGCATAACTCATAAACCACAAGGCCAAATACCACCAAATTTTAACAGCAGCTAGATACATGAATTATCTACAACTTTTGTATAAACAAGTTTTACAACAAAGCATATTATCATAAAGAACTTTGCTAAGTTCTCAGATCTGTCCAAAAACCACATTTGCAAGAAAATAAATATTAACTTATGTTGCAAACACATAATTAGGCAAAACCAACTTTACCAACATGTCATACATGACTAAAGAACACTAGAAAACCTAGTGTACATGACCAAATAAATTCTTTTAATGCATTTCTTAATTTATTTTAGACATCAAGGTGTATTTATGAACATATACGAAAAGTGCACGATAAATTCTACAAAAAATACAGTAACTCATACATCCTCTCAATAGTCTACTGTACAAATTTCACTCTATTTGAATATGTATAGCAACCTCTATGAAAAAGACAAGTTGCTAAAGCAAGAAATCATGTGAGAGCAAGATAAACCAATAACTCACTCATACTTCATCCAATACTCATGAATTTTTTACCACACATCAACTATCACATGAGTAGAATGCCACAAAAATTTCACTTCATTTGGAGCCCTAGATCTACAGTTATGAAAAATAACAAATTCAACTAGTATTACAACCTTACTGCACAAATCTATTTTTACCGCAAAATATTTAAACTAAAACATGCCATATTATAGATCTACTGCATAGACAATTTCACAAGGATTCTAAAAAGTCCTCATTTACTATTTTATTAATTTTCTATGATTTACTATGAATTTCCAAAGTTCCTGCAAAATAATTACAAACCAGTCCTTATGGCACTATTCACATGAGTCACAGGTTCTACAGAAAGGCCCCTGCTCTTCTTCGAATTGCTGTATGAGGTCCCTAACGCGAATTTGAACAGAGGACGCCGAGGAATCAGCCGGTAGCGGCCAGAGAAGGGCCGGCGGCGGCGGGGGAAAGGTGGGGAAGCACTAGGAGGTTGGTGCACACATGTAGGTGGCCACAGCTTGCTCCGCGGAGGCCCAACGCGGCCTGCCCACGCACGTCGGCGGCCTGGGCGACGGTGGCAGGCGGCACCAGCGCTGCGGGGCGTGGCATGGCCGACGGGGGAGTGCGGGAGGGGCAGCGTGGTGAGAGGAATATGATGGCACTGACGGCTTGGAAAGAGGAAGGGCTGAGCAGCGGGGACGCGGCGAGGCCGAGCTCGGCCATGGCGGCCATGGCTGCCCACGTTCGCGAGCAACAGCGAGGCGAGGGTGCAAGGGAGAGAGTGAGCCCGGTCGTCCATAACGGCCTGGCGCACGTGGAGAAGCAGCGAGGCGACCGTAGGGAGGCAAGGGCACGCGGCAAGGGAGAGGGCGCGCGGCGTCCATGCAAGAAGACCACGCGGCATATCGTCGAACACGTGGTGCGCGTAGAAGTGGGCAGAGCGGGCGTCAGTTCTGGCTGGCTACAGGCCGAATTAGTTACTAGGCCTAAAACAAAGTTTGAAGCCCGCGAACTGCTCTTCATTTTTCATTTAGAGACCAAGGTCATTAGAGCTCTTCAATAGCGGGTAATTAAGCCACAAACTGTCAGTGTTAGCGCCTTGATAACGGTCACGGAAATTCACTTTCGGAAGTCAAAACTCGATCAAACTCAGTGCAACTTTTTGCATGCTCTTCTCCATAATATAACCTTCAACTTTTATTTTTGGACCAACTCAAGTTGCTTAACGAATTTTGGAGAACGCGGAATGCCAACGTCGTTGCTTAGCGAAACTCCTGACTTAGAATATTTCTAAGTGCTGAAAACAACAGCAAATTCGATCTTGTGACCTCGATTTGACTTACTTCCAAGATGATCTAGCTCTTCATCCAAAAACAAAGTTTGTTCTACATGATATGGACTACAACTTTCATTTAATGTCCAACCTCAAAACTAGTATAGATCCTGCTATTCTACTTTGACCAAAGTAGGATCACGATGAAGCTTAAATATCTTTTTTGATCCATTGGAGCATTTTCTTGGCATTTGCCCAACATGAACCTTTCATAACTTTTGTTGTAGAGTTCATCTAGAGTCATTTGGGCATGGTTGCAAGATTTGGTTGATATCTCATGTTCTCATTCACTTAATAGTGCAATTCAAGCACTTAGTAAAATCATTCCAACAAGGATATAACTTATCATTTCATGTGACTTTTTGATTCTAAACTTCATGAAACTTTTCGAGTGTCCAATATAGATGGGTATTGATGTGAGACACATGAAGATATCCCAATCATACCACCCAAGCATATATCTTGAAAAGGGGTCTATAGGCGAGCAAAGGTGCAATATCCAAGTTTAGGTTGGGGCTCGTTTCTATAGGTTTGACCTTGACATCTTCATCATCACTTAATATACCATGTTTTAGCTTAAACCCATTGCTTAACTGGTGGCAAACATCTGGGGTGTTACAAGCGGCGTCGTCGGGGTGTCGAGGACAAGCTGAATACTCTTCGCTCCTATCGACGCGCCCGCGGGCTCTGCATTCGCTGCGGTGAAAAATGGTCTCACGACCATAAGTGCCCCGAAGCTCTTTAGTTACATGCTCTGCAAGAATTCTAGGATATGTGCAATAGTGAAGACTCAGAGTGCTGTGAGGAGGTCACCCCAGGGGATGATTGTACTCAGGTGTTTGCTGTCCATGTATTGACCACAGTCGTTGCTCCCACACCTGTTAGGTCTATTCATTTTGAGGGCATTGTCCAGGGCATTCCTATTTAGATTCTGGTGGATTCAGGCAGCTCTTGCTCCTCTGTTAGCACCACTCTGGCTAGTAAGTTGACAGGTGCTACATCGCTGGACAATTCGCCAAAGGTTCGCATCGCTGATGGCAGTTTGGTTGAGTGCCTGCAATCTTTCAGTGCTTTGTCTTGAGAAGTTGATTCGTGCCAGTTAACTTTAGCTTTCTTGGCTCTTCCAATGCCCTCTTATGACATGATCATTGGTATGGATTGGCTGGCTACACATAGTCCGATGCAAATTGATTGGCAGCACAAGTGGGTTATGATTCCATATGGTCAGTCTACTGTGCGGTTGCAGGGCAAGCTCAGGGAGTTGCCAGAGGGTTCAGTTATTCAGGTTACTGCACTTTCTTCTGATGATCATACTCAGCAGGAGTATGTTCCTCAGGCTGTATCAGAATTGTTGAAGGAGTTTGAGTCAGTGTTTGCCCCTCTAGCTGGTTATCCGCCTGCTCGGCTATTTGATCATGCTATACCACTTATTCTGGGAGCATCTCCTATGCAAGTTCGTCCCTACCGATATCCACCTTTGGTCAAGGACAAAATTAAGAGGCAAGTCACTGAAATGCTAGATGCTGGTATTATTCAGCCTAGCAAGAGCCCCTTTTCATCATCTGTTCTCCTGGTTAAAAAGAAGGACGGGACATTCCGGTTCTGTGTTGATTTCTGCCACCTCAATGCGATCACAGCCAATGCTAAGTATCTAGTTCTAGTAATTGAGGAGTTGCTGGATGAACTCACCCATGCATCATGGTTCACTTGTTTGGATCTTACTGCTGGTTACCATCAAATTCGGCTGCAAGTGGGCGACGAACCGAAGATGGCTTTTCAAACTCATTCGGGATAGTATGAATTCTGAGTGATGGCATTTGGATTGACTGGTACCCCGGCTACTTTTCAGAAGGCCATGAACACTACTCTAGCGCCATTGTTGCATCGCGGAGTACTGGTCTTCTTTGACGACATCCTGATTTATAGTAGGTCTCTTGAAGAACATCTGGTCCATCTCCGACAAGTGTTGGACCTCTTGCGCCGTGACCAGTGGCAGGTGAAGCTGTCTAAGTGTGTGTTTGCTCAGCGTCAGTTGAAGTATCTGGGGCATGTGATTTCTGAGCATAGAGTGGCCACGGATCCTGATAAAGTGCACGTAGTTTTACACTGGCCTGTGCCCTCGTCTGTCAAGGAACTCCGCAGTTTCTTGGGGCTGGCAGGGTATTACCGGCGCTTTGTTAAGCATTTTGGTGTGATCACTCATCCGCTGACGGAGTTGCTCAAGAAAGGGCTCTGTTCGTCTGGTCCACTGTTCATGATGCTACTTTTCATGCTCTCAAACATGCCTTGACTTCTGCACCCGTGCTGGCCTTGCCGGATTTCTCCAAGCCGTTCTCTGTGGAGACAGATGCGAGTGGGACAAGAATTGGTGTCGTGCTTACTCAGGATGGCCACCCGCTAGCTTTTCTTAGTAAGTCTCTTTCCCTCCGTTCCCAGGGTCTCTCGACCTATGAGAAGGAATATCTTGCCATTTTGATGGCATTGGACCATTGGCGCAGTTATCTGTAGCACGCTGAGTTTCGCATTATCACTGATCAGAAAAGTCTAGTGCAGCTATCTGAGCAGCGTTTGCATACCCCTTGGCAATAGAAGGTGTTCACCAAGCTCATCGGATTGCAATATTAGATTATGTACAGGAAAGGGGATGACAACAAGGCTACTGATGCCCTGTCCCGAATGCCAGCTGGGAATTGTTCAGCGCTTTCTGTGGCTCAGCCTCAATGGTTACAAGAGGTAGTTGCTTCTTATGCGTCTGATTCTCACGCCCAGCAAATCATCGCTAAGTTGGTTATTGATCCTTCCGTGGTGCCCTATTTTACATATAAGGATGGTCTGCTGCGTTATGATCAGCGAGTTTGGATCGACCATCACCCTGATCTGCAGCATCGCATCATCGCGGCTATGCATGACAGCACCATTGGAGGACATTCGGGCATTCCTGTTACTTACAGGCACATTAAGCAGCTGTTCGCCTGGCCAGGTCTCAAGTCAGCGGTGCAGAAATTTGTCCGTTCTTGTTTGACATGCCAGCAAGCCAAGCCGGATCGCTCCCGTTTGCCAGGGCTGCTACAGCCATTACCTGTTCCTAATCGCGCCTGGCAGATCATTTCTATGGACTTTATCGAAGGTCTTCCAGTATCCGGGGTTTTCAATTGCATCTTGGTGGTAGTGGATACATTCTCCAAGTACGCCCATTTCATTGCTTTGAAGCATCCTTTCACAGCGGCAACTGTGGCTAAGCTGTTTTTGTCTCAAGTTTATAAGCTGCATGGCTACCCAATGCCATTGTGTCTGACAACGACCGCATTTTTACCAGTCACTTCTGGAAAGAGCTCTTCAAGTTGGCAGGTGTGGATCTTTGTATGAGCTCGGCATACCATCCGCAATCGGAAGGCCAAACTGAGCACGTCAACCGGTGCTTAGAAGCCTTCCTTCGGTGTTATGTTCATGCTTGTCCCCGGCAATGGAGCTCTTGGCTTGATGTGGCGGAATTCTGGTATAACACCTCTATGCATGCTGCTTTGGGCCGGTCACCTTTTGAAGTACTCTATGGCTTTGCTCCCCAGCAGTTTGGCCTGAATGCTACCCAAGACTCGCCCATTTTAGATTTGTCAGAGTGGCTCCATGATCGTGAACTCATGACGGATCTGATCAAGCAGCATCTCCACCGTGCTAAGCAGAGGATGAAAAAGCAAGCGGGTGAGAACCGTTCAGAGCGCGAGTTTCAGCTGGAGGATTGGGTGTTCTTGAAACTGCAGCCTTATGTGCAGTCCTCTTTGGCCGCTCGTTCTAACCAAAAGTTGGCATTCAAGTATTTTGGGCCTTTCCGCATCATTGTGCGCATCGGGTCAATCGCTTACAAGTTGGAGCTTCCTGTTTCCTCTTCCATTCACCCCATTTTTCATGTGTCACAGCTCAAGCAAGCCGTGGGTGCTCACCAAATTGTCGAGAAGCTGCTGCCACCATCATCTGTTCGCTGGAGTATTCTAGAGAAGATTCTCCAGCGCCGAACAATCATCAAGGGCTCCGCACCTGTACGCCAAGGTTTGATCAAATGGTCTCACTTGCCTTCTTCCTTGTCTACCTGGGAAGATTTGGACTATCTTCGGCAGCGGTCTTGGGGCATCCAGGCGCGCAAGAGGGAGGGGATGTCAGCATTTCTTCTCATGGGCCGGCGCCGGATAAGCTTTTGGGCTCGTCGGCTTCAGCTGAGGAAGGAGGACGCATAAAGAGGCCCAAAGTTAAGAGTACCAGGGTGTTCGGTCCGGAATGGGCAGTCTAGTGAGCCCAGTAAGAGTAGGTGTGAGTTTCCTATATGTGCTGCTCTGATCTCTGCCGTGCGGGTATAAATATTGTAAACAAAGAACCCTGAACTCGAACCCGAGATTCATCCGTTTTTCTGCCCTGCTGTTCTTCTCGCCCCTGTTCCTCCGATCCATTCCCCTTTCTGCTAACACGGTTTTTTTTTTCGTTATAGCTGAAAATAACGATGGCGTATCATATGAAGTAGCTTCTGCAGATGCTCTGTTTGTACAATGTAGTATCCATTGGTCCCGCAAACTGTTAGTTGACGCAAGCTTACTGACGGTCTAAGGAGAACGGGCTGTTAAAAGTCTTCTGAAAAAAAGGAGAATAACGATGTCCTATTATAATTCAGACTTTCAGAGCATTCAGCTTTGGCAATATCGCTATTGGTTCTACGGGCGCAAGTATATATGAGAGTATATATATATACGATCACAGTTCATAGTAAGAAGCAAATAAAAGTCACGACCACATAATGACATCGAGGTAACTCTCTAAGGCAGAAAATCTTTGACCATTGTATTGACGATTCCAAGCGACTGAACGACTTACGGTGTGTTTAGTTTGAGAAATGGGTGGTCCATCATATTTCGCTCCTCACTTTTTATATTTGATTTGTGGGATGAAATGAGTTGATTCATTACCAACTCATTCCACACAGACTAACAATTAGTATATATTTGAGATACGAGTTGGTTCCACCAAAATTTATGGGATGAACACCAAACACACCCGAGGACCACTCTGACTACACCATGTACTCTCTATAACAGACTTTCTAAACTATATGATCTAATACCATCTTAAAACTAAGAAGACACTACTGGATCTCCCAGCATCTAATTAAACTCGATGAAATCATCTACGGTGACGCTGAAGGAGTTGTCACCGGCGGCTCTGCTGGCGTAGGAGGCATTATCGGCGGCACCTGTCGCGCTGTCAATCAAATATGAACGAACAAGCATCAGCATCACCAGATTAATCTCCTTGCGACGGAAGGAAGCATACATAAAATCTGTGGAATCTCATAATGCGAGAGGCATTGTAATAACTTACATTTGCATGCGAAGAGAGTTTGAAGCGGCAGCACGGTGCCGCAGGCGAGCGGTAGGATGAGCATGCGGATCGGGTCCACGGGCTTGGGCAAGAACTGGTTCATGTCCCCGTTCATGCCGTGCCAGAGGCAGATGGGCGCGTCCCTGATGACGGACTTGAGCCCGTCGCAGCACTCGCCGGGGGGCGTCAGCACGGTGATGTTGGTCAGGTAGTCCGTGCACAGCAGCATCCCCACCAGCGGCGTCATGCACTCCTCCGGCTGGGGTTGGGCCGGCGGCGGAGGGGATGAGAACGTCGTCAAGCTGGCACCCAGTTTGCCGCCGCCGCCTTGGAGAGGCGGAGACGACGACCCCGGCGGCGGGAGGAGCGGGATCAGGGGCTGCAACATGCCGATGATGCCGCCCAGCCCCGGGAAAAGCAGGCCCAGGATCGCGGCCAGTAGGTTTGGAGGTAGGCCATGTGGCGACCCTTGCCGTGGGAGAGAGTTGCCGGCGAGCACGCACGGCGATGAGCACGGCGTCGCCGTCTCGAGCAGGGAAGCCACGGAAGGAAGAAGGGAATTGGGAATTTGTTCGAGTCATGTCGTCTTACAGGCCCTTTCAAGTGACAGCTCAAATCAATTAACGGTACATCCCCTCTCCCTTAAGCAGCATCGTGTCCTCACGATGTAGACGGAACAGAAGTAGCTGTAGCCGATGCAGACAGTGCTTGGGGTAGCGAAGCCAGCGGCTCCCATTGCGCCCAGTGTGTTGGGCAGGACTGCCGCTGCACCAGAGCTTCAGACACCACGTGTCGTACGACCAGTTGAAGTCTGGTACCCAACACTCGAGCTGGAGGCAAACTAATAAAAAGAGTCAGCAGGGCCTTGAAAGTTTCAAGTTTTTTCACTCTTTCTCTGTCACATTAATTTTTAGCCGCTTGTATGGAGTATTAAATATAGGTAAAAAAATAACTAATTACACAGTTTAGTTGGAAATCACGAGATGAATCTTTTGAGCCTAGTTGTTGGTCCACGATTGGACAATATTTGCCAAATAAGACGAAAGTGGTACTATTCATCAGGTTGAAAAAAGTTTCAATCTAAACCAGGCCCAGATTGAGTTCATCATCAGCAGAAACAGTCACCTGAGGAGGCACTGCCTTTTTCAGTTTAGACACATGAATGATGGGATGAATTTGGCTCGAAGCCGGGAGCTGTAATTTGTATGCCACCTGACCGATTTTTGAGAGAATGAGGTATGAACCATGCACCGCAGGTATGTTTCTAAGTATTAGTTAAGACGCTCAGCTTGACCGTCGGTTTGAGGGTGGTAGGCTGAGCTCATGTTTAAGGTTGTATCTGTGAGTTTGAATAACTCTTGCCAAAAGGAGCTAGTGAAGACTCGGTCTCTATCAGATATAATTACAGTGGGCATGCCATGAAGTTTATAAATGTTGGCAAGAAATGCTTGAGCCACAGTGATAGCAGTATACGGATGAGATAAACAAATAAAGTGTGCATACTTGGTAAGCTTGTCAATGACAACCAAGATTATGCCAGAGTACAAACAGCTGCAGTGCTCAGTTTGTGGTGGAGGTATTAGAGCTGAAACAACCGTGGCCACCACCTAAACAAAATTTGATAATGCTGCAGCCATGCATCAGTTGTGGCTTGGGTTGGCCAAATACAGGGAGTTCATGTTTAGAGGCATATTGGGAGACCCACATGTGCAAGCTGCATTGGCTTCGATTTCTTCAAAGTGATGCACAAGTTGATGAGAGCAACAGGAGTGGAGCTGTTGATCTATTTCTGTCAATTTTTTTTGCCAGCTTTGGCTTTTCACTGAGATTCCAGTTGCAGGCATGTCTATGCTCTTGAATGGAGGATTTTATTTACTCACGTACTTTTAGATGAAGTACCAGATAAGTTTCCCTGATCTATCTCCATCCCAAGAAAAGTACAGAGCTATTTCTAGACTGCACAAGCCTAGTGCTCTTGCTGCTCTTATGCTAGTCACAAGTTCTACCCATCCTGTGCTTTACAAATTGCTCTCTGGAGTCTCATGGGAATTTGAACCTTGGCCACCATACATTCAAAGATTCTGCATGCACTTGGTTAGCATTTACGCTTTTCAGCAAGAGGGGAACTATGCACAACTTGATTTGAGTGAGGGCAACTTAACTCATGGGCACTGCAATTTGGTGACATATGCTATTGGTTGTATGGTGCTTGTAACTAAGATGGCGTGTGGAGGTATTAAAAGTGGATGGTTAATAGCACAGGTTAATCTATGGCTACTCTGGAATAATATGAGTGCATATCAGTTGTACAGTCCAACAGGAGTGCAATTTATGCTTGTGTGGCTGCTACCTTGCAAGAAAATTGTGGACTTAATTTCTGTTGCAAGCAGCAAGGATACTTGTTCTGTTTGGGCATTGCTTCTGATTTTTGCTTGCACCTCATCAAAGAAAGTCGACCAATCACTCATGGTGCTTCAAGTGTTGCATCAGCTTGGGATTTTTATAGAGTTCAGTGATTCTGTTGATACATATTGGACGCCACATGACATCAAGTATGCTGAAATTGTTACAAGGGTGCAAATACAGAGGATATGCTGGCAGGAGCAAGAGCTCAAATTACTCGAGGTGAACGAGAATAGCACTGAAGATTCAGACGAGCGACAAGTCAGACTTTGGGTTTCTTTCCAATTCCGTCAGCATGATCTGGTTGTGTACCTGAGAACCCTTATAACCTACATGCTGAGTGAATTATGGGTGACAGCTTCTCTTCGTAACATTAATTAGTCAATTATTGGCCAATCCACTATCCAAGCAGTCTGTATTGACCTTGCTGAAGAAGCAGTGAGAGCTGATCGAATTGCATACCTGACGCTACTGCTATACACTCATATTGCACTACTGACGATAGCAGAAGATACAATTCATATTGGGTCCTCGTTACCATCAACTGTCTCTGATGTGCAGATTCTGGAGATAGTGGCATACCACCTTCCATGCAAATGAAACAGAGCAGTTACTCAGGTTCTACTCAAGTGAGCTGAATTACTAGTTGAAATATCCACCTGGGTCAATGTAGATCAAGTTCCACGGAAGCTAACTTCCACAACGGCTTGGGGACAAGCCGTGTTTCAAGGATGGGGGAATGTCACGGTACATGCTGCGGACACCCGAGAAGAGCCCAAGAGCTAGGAAGACTTGGAAGCCCAGCACACATTACGACGGCTCAGAATGGAACACCTGACCAAGCCCCGTTGCATCGGGTGAATGGCTGTTTCTCTACAGCTGTAATACGTGATGATACTTAAGGAGAGACTTGATTTGGTTGTAATCGAAAAACAGGCGAGCTATTACTACCTTATCCTTAGCTACTTGTGTTTCTCCGTGATCCTATAATATACATCCAGTATCGTTACAAGCGGGGATGCTTGGTCGGCCACCTTTTCTGCTGCTTCTTGGCCTGCGACCACGGGCTTGAATGCTTGCTGGACTTGGAGCCTCGCCGCTTCCGAGGGTTGCAGCGCCGCCGCCGCCATGGCGAAGGCGAAGAACAGAGCGATGAGCTTGGGCGAAGCCATGGCGAATTGGAGGACGAAGCTATGGCGCTTTGCGTGTTGGATTGGATGCATGACCACGTGGTTTTGGCCTTCAATTTATAGTCTGGATGGATGGCCTCGAGTTCGAGATAAGAAATTCAGACATTTCGTGTAACGAGATTGGATTCTTAATTTCTCATACCCTTATTATTACTGCTTCTGATTAATTTGTCCTTCAATCAAAGGATTAAACGAGGGTCTGTCTCTGTTTGCATGTCTGTAGCCCTTGTTTAGTTCGCGAAAAGTTGGAAATTTGGCTACTGTAGCACTTTCGTTTTTATTTGGTAATTAGTGTTCAATCATGGACTAATTAGTTTCAAAACGTTCGTCTCGTAATTTTCAACCAAACTGTGCAATTAGTTTTGTTTTTCGTCTACATTTAATGCTCCATGCACGTATCGTAAGATTCGATATGATGGGTACTGTAGCACTTTTTGGGAAAACTTTTCACGAACTAAACAAGGGCTTAGAAGAGAAACGATGAAGGCTGCACAGAGTCCTGCTGATCTTGCGCTCGTAAAAATTGTAATCTTCTTTCAGATAAAGTTGGACGGGATATGGATGGCCGTAGTCGAGATAATCTACTTTCTGCTTGAGTTGATCGGAAGTACGAAGAGTGCATCATCAAGCACCGAGGAGTCCGGAACTGCTGACTAGTTTCAAGTTCAGACATTGCAGATTGCATGCATAGTTTCAAGATCAGACATTGCAGATTGAAAGAATCCGACATTTCTGAAATTGAGAGTCTGGTTGATGTTCTATCTTAAATCCCTGTTCGCGTCGATATGTAAAAATTGAAGTTTGCTGTAACGAGATATGACTCGTTTCTTGGACGCCTTTTCTTTTTTGGCTTGTACAAAGCAGATTGAGTTTTAAAAGCTACATCCCTTTCATCAGGTACGATACGAATGAGAGATTTCAGAATAGCCCAGGAAAAAGATAACCAGGCTGTTCGGGAGGCCGTAAACGATCGTGGATTATTTACTGTTGGCTGGTTTTGTGTGAGAGAAAAATACTGTTCCCGGCTGAAAATTTACAATCGTTTACGAGCAAGCGAACAGGCTGGACATTCACCCATTTAATCTGATTTCAGAATAGCCCATGAAAAAGAAAACATTCACCCCCACTTTTGAAGGGATCCGTGACGGCACGACGCTTTGCATAATTGTATTACAACCAGATATATATGCCGGGAGATATGAATGCGTTAGCTCGAAGAACTTTGTATTGAACACGGACACGTGGGTCTTCGTATCGAAACCGAATAGGATGCGGATACGTGAGCTAGGGGATTTTGGTTTCCTCGATGGATTGAAGCCGGGTTCTAAAAAGGAGCTAGTGCGGAGGAGGCCGATTTCGCTAAGGAAACCAGGGGATCACGTGCGGAGGGTGGAGAACCGATTGTACTTTTCAAGAAGACACAGACTTTTACTTATGGGTTATTTGATCTACGCCATTATAATTCTTCAACTTTAGAGATATTCTATTACAATTCACCTATTCTAAAACTTGTCGTTACAATTCTTCTTCTACCTGATTCTTGCCATTTTCTACGTCTTTCGGGTGTCTGGGCCCACTGTCAAGCCGTATACGTGTACACATCTTCCGTATGGACCAAAACACCCCTTGCTGCTTCTCTCCCTCCACTCACTGACGTGTGGGCCCCACACGTCAGATTCTCCTTCAACCTCCAGCAAGCCCATCCATGCCGTCGGATCTCGTCCGCTGGGATCTGCTGCCGCCGGATCCATGCCGCTCGCCTCCTCAACCAGATCCGCTCGCCGTCGGGGAGGAGGGTGCCGGATCCGATGTCGGGAAGGAGGTGGGGGCCGAATCCGCCGCCGTGGACGAGGTGGGGGCCGGATCCACCGTTGGAGACGAGGTGGGGGCCAGATCCGCCGTCGGAGACGAGGTGGGGGCCGGATCCGCCGCCGTGGACGAGGTGGGGGCTAGATCCACCGCCGGGGACGAGGTGGGGGCCGAATCCGCCGTCGTGGACGAGGTGGGGGCCGGATCCACCGCCGGGGACGAGGTGGGGGCCGGATCCACCGTCGTGGACGAGGTGGGGGCCGGATCCACCGCCGCGGACGAGGTGGGGGCCGGATCCACCGCTGGAGATGAGGTGGGGGCCAGATCCGCCGTCGTGGACGAGGTGGGGGCCGAATCCGCCGCTGTGAACGAGGTGGGGGCTGGATCCACCGCCGGGGATGAGGTGGGGGCCGGATCCACCGCCGGGGACGAGGTTGGGGCCGGTTCCGCCGCCGGGGAGGTGGAGCGGGCCGGATCGACCACCGTGGAGGAGGTGGTGGCCGGTTCCACTGTCGGGGAGGAGGAGGGGGCCGGATCCGCCGCCGAGGAAGAGGTGGTGGCCGGTTCCACCGTCGGGGAGGAGGGGGCCGGTTCCACCGTCGGGGAGGAGGTGGCGGTCGGATCTGCACCCCCACGTGCGCTGCCGGGCGAGACGGGCCGCGCTCACTGCCGTGGTCAAGCCGCGCCGCCTTGGTGGGAGTGAAAGGGAGGAGGGGTGCCGCCGTGGTTTGAGGGAGGAAGGGCACCGCCATGGTGTGGGAGCGAGGAGGAGCGCCGATGTGGTTGAAGGGAGAGGGAGGAGTGGGCGGTGTGTGTGTGAGTGAGAGAGGCGTCGGTCGACCTGAGGGAGGAGTGGCCGGCGTGTGAAGGAGAATCTGACGTGTGGGGCCCACATGTCAGTGAGTGGAGGGAGAGAAGCAGCCGGGGGTGTTTTGGTCCATACGAAAGATGTGTACACGTATACGGCCTGACAGTGGGCCCAGACACCCGAAAGACGTAGAAAATGGCAAGTATCAGGTAAAAGAAGAATTGTAATAGCAAGTTTCAGAATAGGTGAATTATAATGGCATATCTCCAAAGTTGAAGAATTATAATGGCGTAGATCCAAATAACCCTTTACTTATTGTTATTTTTAAAGCTGACTTCTACTTATTATTACTTAGCAACAAAGATACAGTCTTAAGCAATAATATGCTCCACGTACTGGAGAGCTAAAGTGCCAAACATGTGAATGTTTTGTTCTCTTCGTTACCTGTGTGAGCTCGTGAATATTAGACTGGCCACAATGTGAGCAGTGCAGAAAAGAATCACCATTCATGCCGATGGCCAAAAACCATGGATCGATTACAGCGTTTTGCATTGATGCTTGAGGGCATGTGGGTGTCCAAAATTGTCAGAACTTTACAACATTCCTTTCTCTGCCTTCACACATCCATCAGTTGAGAAATAATTTTTTATTTGTTTAGCATCGAAGCAAGAACACTACTCGATGCTTGTATTTTTTTTTTCTTCAGCATCGATTCACACAATGGCATGGCTCGATGCTTCAACGCTCCAACGTTCTCTTACTTCTTTCAGCTTCTGTGAAATTCTCAGAATGTTTGTCAGGCGACACTTTCTGATCGCCAGCTCGAAATTGCTCTTTCGACGGAGAAATTGGCTGGACTTGCACGGTCATCTGGCCTTCGAGCCAGGTAACCTAGATTGGTAGCTAGCGTGGTACAATGCTATATGAATTTTTTAACCACTATTAATATAACACATCATACACGACTATATAAATTTTCCAAAAGCGATACGATTATACGAATAAGCTAAAGAGATAGCCAGGTAACCTAGATCCTGACTCTTGTCTAAGGAGGGATCGAAATCGAAATTAATGTTGGTCTCAACTTGTGCTGCTGGTGTGCTACTCCTACTCGATCGATCGTACTGGGGATAAATACGAACCAGAACTCGGATTGGCAGTCCCACACGGATAAAATAGTTGGAAGGGCTAGCTGAAAGGCGACCGACTCGCACGGCACAAGAAGCAGACATTCATTCAGGTACCAATTAGTACGTACACGTGAATGAATACGTATAGGTAGGATAACGGGTCATGGGCCAAAGATTACAGGGAGAACTGCAGTCTGCACCATCCTGTACAGCACAGCAAACCAGTTGAACAACAGATTGTCAAAAAAAAAAAAAAAACAGTTGAACAACAGCATTTTCAGGCGGTCGCGTATGTGTATTTTATCACCACCGTCTAACGGGCCCATCCAATCCCAAGGAAGCTGAACGCCACGCCCGAGCTCTTCGCAAATCGCAATGCTGAGAATTATGAGATACTTCCCCCCAACCCACCCACCCACATTAGCGCAGATATAAAATTACATATTTGCTCTTCCTCTGTCATTTTAGAAGTTATTATCTTCTAAAATATTCTTATCATGGAAGGTAGTTTTTTATTATGTAGGAATATTTTTAATTGGTAGGTCCTATTAAAAAAAGGTGATCTCTAACTTATAATTACATATTTTTTAAGACAAGATTTGATCACTAGAATTACATGTTTTTTTCTGTTTGGTACAGCAGCTGCAACGCTTCACAGGTTCAACGCCTAAGGCACAAGGACACAGTCCTGTACTCCTCCATTAAAATAGTCGTGCTAGAGGATAAGCACGCCGACGGCCGCCAGGGAGGGTTGCAGGCGGACCGCGGACGGGCAGATGACGAGCAGGGGCCAGGGGGGAGATCAGGTGCTGACTAGGAGGGAACAGGGAAGGAAGCCGCGCGTCGCGTCCTGAGACCTCAGGTCGCCCACGTACATACGGCTCCAACAACCTATACCGTGTACAGTATCGTCCCAGGATCCAGGATTCGTTGCGCTCGACGTACACTCCCTCGTCAGGTCTCCGGCGCGGCGCTGAGGTTTGCCGAGCATTGCCACGGGATGGGCCATGGCGTTGTTTTCTCCGAAGGAGAAAGGGGCCCTCGGCGGCGTCGCCATTCTCTCCGACCAAGGTCTCGTTTAGTTCGCGAAAATTTTTAGCAAATGATACTGTAGCATTTTCGTTGTTATTTGATAATTAGTGTTCAATCATAGTCTAATTAGGCTTAAAAGATTCGTCTCATGAATTTTGTCTAAACTGTGTAATTAGTTTTATTTTTTATTTATATTTAATGCTTCGTGCATGCGTCTAAAGATTCGATGTGACGGAGAATCTTGAAAATTTTTGCAAAACACCAAGTGCCTGTTCACTAGGTTGCCATGGTTGAAAGTACTGTTGGTTAATTTATTAAGAAAAAAATATTGTTCAAAAAAGTACGGTTTATAAACTAATCCAACACGACGAAGACCTATAGCCGTTTTATATTTCTGAAAAGACAAGACCAATACTACTCCGTAGAAAATTCAGCGCAGAACGTGGTGCCATTGAAGACTGGTGGAAACTAGAAAACGCTTTGCTTCGCTTGCATTGCGAGGGAAACAACGGGTTTGCTGCCCGGTCGTCGTCGGTCCATTTCCATTTATTATGGGTGGGTGCCTTTGGCAGCTCTCCTCGGCGCGTGCTCCAGCTCCACTCCACGGCCGTTCTTCACCAAGCAGTCGCAGTCTCGCAGTGCATGGGCTGCAGCAGCGTTTGGCCCGCGGCGACCTGCGTCGTGCGTCACGCAATGCCCGCCAGCTCTGCAGAGGCAGGCAGGCGGTACCACACGGCCACGCGTCGCAGAGGATCGGAGGGGGTCAGTCAGTTCAGGTCGCCCCCAAACACAGCAGCGCAGGAGCATGACCGGATGAGGGGGATAGTGGATAAGCACGGGCCAACCAATCTATCCAATCCTCCTCGGCTCCTCGCCTCCTCGCCCGCCGGCCCGGCTGTCCCCCTCCGGCTTATCGATTCGTCATCATGGTCCTTGCTTATTTTTAATCATCATCATCGTCGTCACAGCAGCTCGTCTCTTTTGCGCTGGGCTCGAGTTTCTTCAAATCGGATTTCTGTTGGGTTACCGTTTTGCCCCTTCCTATCCCTTCGAGCCAGGGAGGGCCCAATGTGTCCTGGCTTCTTCGTTCCTTCTTGAAGTTACCGTCATCGATTGTCCTTTCCCTCGACTCTCACTTGCTTTTAATTAGCTTTGCGTGGTAAACCGTGTCGACTTGTCTCACTTGTTTCAGTTTATTTTAGCTTATTCTCTCACATAACAATATTAAATTAGCCAGAACCCGTTGGTATACAGTAATTTTTGTGTACTAGCCGAACAGGGCTGATAATGTTTGGATGAGTCCGGACACTCCCAATACTGAAACCATTCGTAGTTTCTATGGATATTAATGGTACGATTCACCTAAGCTATTTTGCTGATGTGGCAACATAGTTATTAAAGAGAGAGAGCAAAAATTATAGAAACCGGGTCTAAATTAGAAACCATGTCTACACTGAGAATCAATACATAAAGGGATATGATTGGTAGAGAATTGAGAGAGAATGTATATGATTAGATAAAAAAATATTATGTAGAAACTATCCATTAAGATTATAATTTTCTATACGTGTCGATAGAAATTAATAGGTATAAAAACTATATGTAATTTCAAGCGTTGGGACTGTCCTCGTAGTCATCAATAACTTTACATATCTACCATAATAAACCTTACTCCCATATACCAAAACTGCGCATCTCCAGGAGCCACGTCGTCTTTTATTGTGCACTAGTATATTGTTCAGTGCTAACACTACGATGACGTCTAGAAAAATAAATCAACAGTCGAAAGAAACATAAATTCACAAAAAAAATGACATTGACATTGTGGTATCTATAGCCGAAATAAGTCTCATATTTTGGCTTTATAGCAATTAAAATATTTTCCCAGTACAAACGTGATCCATTGAAACTCAGAAGCTATTGTTTTCTAGCTATCATTTTTTTTTGATTTAATATCATCTCATAAGACTACGACCCTACTTTAGATGAAGCACATCCCAAAAATAGCAAAGCTTGCGAGAGAAAAATGCTTACCTTGAGGTAAAGCTCCTAAATAGATGTAACATTGAGCTCTGTTGCTAGAAACCTGAAACATCTGCCATATACATAAAAAACAAATTATCATTGCTAAGCATGTCAAGTAGAAAAGAGGAAGCAGGGTGGTTTGCTAATCAAACAATAAGTATGAGCTTGAGGAAGCCACATGCCACAGAATTACGGCATTAAGGACTAAATTACTACCTTTGTCAAGGAGGTGTTTGGCGACATCATTATTTGTAGCATTCCTATGCAAAGTTGCAGGAACCACACTTTTTTATTCTCCAAAGAAGTTAGCCAGCTTTTCTTGTTTGTAAGCAGCATATGAAGAGTGGACAAATGACTCAAGCATCACCATAGTCAGAAAGCAACCAGAACTGTAGCATCATACGTATCTACAAAAGAAAGAAAGAAAAATAATTAGAAGGGACAGTACATGCCGACAAATATGAGCAGTGGAATCGATGCAAACAGAGCTCCAAACTTTCCTGGTTTGGAAAACCAAATAACATCAACCTATCACAGCATCAGGGAAATATACATGAACATAATAGAAAACTGCATTACAGTATCTACTTAAAGTCAGTAAACCAAGTTACCAAGGACAGAGAAGGAAATCATGAACCCCGCAGCTGCAGATATTTGTACTACTCTCTGGCCGCCAATACGGGTCAATGCAAGCAATCTAATATTCTCTCTGTAAGCACAAAAAATCATAATGCATATTAAACATTTTTGTTATGAACAAACTGGATCTGAAACTGATGTCCCGGTGGCTGTCCCAAAAAATGAATCAAGCAAGATACCAATGACTTGACAAGGTTGTTTCACATTTAACAATGTTACCAACAACATAGTACAAACTCAGATCACCGAATCCACAGTACAATATTTGAATTATTAGCTGCCATCCCACGCCCCGAGTAATAATTTGTTGGAATCATAGATGCACTGAAATAAGGCGTCAAACATTAGAACATGTATTGGAGCACCCCAACAGTTATTTCATAACCTTCATGAGGTGTCACCAATGTAGTAATTTAAACTAAGATTATATTCGTCCTGAGATCTTACCAACACGCTCCTGAAATAAGGCCTGAACGATCAACATGGCAATGCACCTGTGTCTTTTGTGGAGAATTCTTGTAAGCACCACCGATGGATAGAGATAGTGAAAAGAACATTAAACCGCCTAAAGACAAACTTCCCGAAATCCAGAACTTGAGACAAATACTGTGAAAAGGATCAAGCAGCATCAGGAAACCCTAGCCGTGTCCGCCACGACGACAAGTCCATCGCGCCTGCCACGTGCTCCACGTCCGCCGCGCAGCACCAACCCGTGGGCCCAGGCCCCCGCGGCACCGCCGCGGCCCTGTTATCTCCATGCCCGCCTGCGCGGCCCGCTGCCCTCACGCACGCCCCGCGGAGCAAGAAGGAGAGGACGGCAGTGACCGATAGCAGAGCAACAGGCAGTGACCAACGGCGAGCAACAGGGTGCGTCGGGGCTTGGCGATGGCGGCAGGGAGCGACATGTGAGCGACAGGGGGATCCGCGATCGCGGTAGGGAGCGAGCGGGAGTCTCACATGGAGCGACGGGGCAGTGGCGATCGCGGCAGGGAGCGTGATTTTTGCGCGAGAGTCGCGCCCGTGAAGAGCGAGGCGTGTGCGTGGGAGGTCCGCGGGAGGACAGACACACTAAACATGAGCCGTCGGATTTGGATGAGTAATGAGAGAGAATAACTAAGAGATAATCTGGTGCATCCGTTTTGATGGTGTTATATTTTCTGAGTGTATTCATGGGTGTGGATGTAGCATAGGTCATGACTATAGGCCCTGTTTGGCTTACCCCTATATTCGACTTGTTCGGCTTCTTTTTTTTGAGCTGGAACAATATTTTTTTCTCACAATAATTTAGCCGGAACAGTGTTTTCTAGCCAGTTTCAGCCAAGTTTTAGACCAGCGAACGGGACCAGGAGCAGATATTTGTTGTGTGGCTGTATATTTATTCTAATTGGTATATTATAGGTTGGGTAGACTGGTTTTTCCCCTTCCCTTTCCACCGTTCATTGCCCCTTTCCCACCGTTCATTGCCCAGCCAAATAAAAAAATGCCGGCCCTCGAACCTTCCATGACCGTCCCCCACTTCCGACCGCTCGGGAAAAAAATCGTACTCTTATTATTTACGGCATATTTAGTTCATGACCTCGCTCTAAGTTAGACTTACCCCACAATTTTAGACTTATTATGTGTGGTTTACTGTCATAATTATAGAACACTTTACTTTTTTATCCCACAGGTTATAGATTTATTTTCTTGCTAAACCTTTTTTACCATTAGTCTGGCTTTGATTTTGCTTACCACAATTTACTCAAGATTAGACGTGGCAAACTTCGTTTATGATCATGAGCCAAACAGGTCATTAATTGGTAATACATCTAATGCAATTAGCTACTCTAAACGTCCTCCATTTTATTGAATCGAGATAATGCTATATTTTTTTTTGTTAAAGTATTAATCTACTGAATCACTAATCCGTTGGTATTCAGATAATGTTGAAGATAAGCGATTCATGGTAAAAAAAAAAACAAGATAGGATGGACTCTAGTCTTCACCTAGCAAGCTCTCGAATAATGATCACACATACACCAGCGTGTTTCTTTGGTCGTTTGCTGGCTCTAGATAACGTCGAGCTAGTTTTCTTTTTTTTAAAAAAACCCTTCAAGCTAAGCTCATTAATTACTTGAAATAGTAGTTTTAAAATTCATTCATACTCTCTAAACGTGGTTTCCATTACCATGTCACTGTCCAATCCATATCAACATGTTTTCTCGGTCACCGTCCAAGAACATATCCGTCTTGAAAAAATCGTCCAAAATGTTGACTTCCTACACCCCTGCTCAGATAAACCAGAATATGCCGACCTAATCCGAGACCAGACTACCAGGGGCAACGTGGTAATCTACGACGCATGCATGCTCACCTCAACGGTCGAGACGCCCCCGATCCGACGGCGGATAAAACTCGGGGACAGCTCCAGAAAACACGCGTGAGGCGGCGTGCGGGTCACGTGACTCGCCACGTCCTCTATATTTTGTCCCCTCTTCTTCCGCCTCCAGCGAACCGGACCGAACGGTGGCTGCGCGCGCCATCTCTGTCAGCTCCGGGCGGCCGGTGGTGGCTCGCCGGCGCAAATGAACCCAAACCCCGTGGCATTCTCCCGTGGGGCTGTAGTCTTGTAGCCTCCCCGCTCCTCCGCCTAGTCGCTTGCTTCGCCATAAAATAGAACTTGCTTAATTAGGGCGGTGTTCAAGAGGTGGTTGTGGAGTACTAGCGTACTACCTCGCCTCGAGGGTTTGACTGGTGGAGGCGGGAGCAGGGAGTAGCTGCGGGGGCGCGGCGATCTGGGCGGGCATGGGGAACGCGAGCGCCAAGGAGGGGGAGAACGGCCACATGGCGGCGGCTCACAACGGCGGCGGAAGCAGCAGCTCGGCGGGAGGCGCCGCCGCGCGACCGCCGCCGCCGCTCTCGCCGCCAGACGCCGTGATGCTGGAGCGTCCACCGCCCGTGCCCTATCTCTTCGCGCCGCAGGTGATGATTTATTACCCGAAACTGCAAGAAAAAGTCCTTATAAAAATGCAAGAAAAAGAAATGACAGAGACATAACTTGGGGGTGTTGTTGATGATCCCTGGTTCGGTTGAATTGCGTTCGTTTCAGTTACCCATACTCGGATTGTTTCGTGCTCCTCCTTGGCGATCAAATTTAGTTTTGCTATGGAATTGCTTATTTTTGTTCGTTATAGAAACTGAATGCCTTTTTCTTTGGGTCATTTTCTCTCGCTCAGTCATCAGATTGATACACATGGTGCTTGGAAACTTCAAACTGTAGGAGCAACGCATGGCACAAGCTGTAGCTTACAGATCTACTAAACTGCAGCCTGTCCACCGTTCTGATAGATTTTTTTTTTTTTTGGCATTGCAGCTAAGCCCACAGGTAAAGACGAGTTGACATACTGTTTTTTTTTTTTTTTTTTTTTTTTTGCAGCTAAGCCCACGGGTAAAGACGAGTTGATTGATTTAGGCATTTAGCTGCACCTTGATTTTGCGAATGGATTTGATAGTTCTGAATCTTGAATTGGGTTGGGTGTAGTTGACAAGTTGGCCTTCCTTTCTCAGATCACATTCGCCTACACCTTTTTTTTAAACCTTTGGTTGGATATTTAGCTGCCGGCTACACAAACTACTAGCTGATGCAAGTATTGTTGCTTCTATCATTTTTTTTCTTCCTTGGTGATCACACACCGTGTTACGACAAAATCTTTAAAGCCTGATCTTGTTTCGAGGGCATGTCGTCTCCTTGAAAACATACTCTATGCTAAAAAGTTCGCTGGCTTTTGATGCACATGGTAGAATAAATTGCATAGTTCTTCGATGGTACCCGTTAAAGAAAATAATGTTAGGTGCCATCTGCCATGTTTTAGAAATCTGATTAAAAGTACGGCCAGTTGTTGAGGAATCTTGTGATTTGCCACAAGTACATTTCATTCAGTTCCGCTTAAATGTAACCACTAGTTAGACCTGCAACAGAGTCAGTTCATCATCACCTGCAATTTGCATGAGATCAATGGATGGCCCTTGGATCATTTAGGTCACTTTTTTTTTTTTGCTTACATTGATATTGTACATGTGTGGGCAACATGTTCTTAAAAAGGAGATTTAATCTTGCAACAGGTCATAGTCCTAACAACTGTGCGGCCATAGCTTTGCTGCTCTTTGTGTTTTTAGTAACAAACTGTATAGAAGCCGGCTGACCTATGTGATTTTTTTTTACCAGAGTCATCTTAATATCATGTTTAGTTTTCCGTCACCATTGGACAGACATGACCATAGTCTTACACGGGTGAACCATATGACCTCACAACTTCCATCTTGACCTATGGTCATTTCAGATCCTATAACACTGGGAGATAAAGGGATCATGCTTCCCATTGCTCTGAAATCTTCATAGGAGTATTATTACCTCTAACTAAGCATATTTTTATGTCGCTTAACTCGTTTTCTGTTGGAACTAGTTGCATGTATTTGCGTTGTTGCTGGTCCTGTTCTTACTGACATGTAACTGCTCCTTGCAGGTTCCAGTGACTCCACTGCACAGACCTACTGAGTTTTCTCCCGTTTTCAACCATTCACCGACAAATGGCACCGGCGAATCCACCAACCACCACTCTCAAGAGAAGGGGATTCCAACTTTGGTTACATGGAGTCAAGGAGGAAATGAGGTATTCCTGGAAGGATCATGGGATAACTGGACATCGAGGTATATGTTTTTCCCAAAAAATTAGAATTTGCATCTTCAGACACCTTATTTTCATCCCATTTTGAGTATTAAATTCATAAACTCGGTGTGTAATCTCAGGAGGGGATTAGAGAGGTCTGGCAAAGATCACGCGATCTTGTTGGTTCTGCCATCCGGAGTTTATCATTACCGGATTATTGTAGATGGGGAGCTGAGATACATCCCTGAACTACCTCATGCAACTGATGAAAGAGGGCAAGTGGCCAACCTCCTCGATGTCCATGTCAGTAAGGATGCTATATTTCTGTTTCAGCATTCAAACTTGTGAGAATTTAAACTGCAAAGAGCCAAAGACAAGCAAATTACAGGGGGTACTTTGCTCTAAGCCGTTTGAAAAGTTCTCCATAGTGCTGGTTCCCATTTCATCTGAAAAGATACTTGTTTTGGACAGGATTACGTTCCAGAAAGCCTCGACAGTGTAGCTGAGTTTGAAGCACCCCCATCTCCCGAACACAGTTACGACCTGCAATACCTGGGTGACGAGGAATTCGCCAAGGAGCCGCCCACCCTCCCACCCCAGCTTCTCATGTCTGTCCTTGGGGACACTGATAACACTGACATCCAAGCTTCAAAGCCACAGCACGTCGTCCTCAACCATCTGTTTATTGAGAAAGGGTGGGGATCGCAGTCGCTGCTCGCCCTCGGTGTCACCCATCGGTTTGAATCCAAGTATGTGAGCTTTGTGCTCTACAAACCGCTGAAGAGGTGACGGGTACTGTGAGTGGAAGAAGAACAGAATGGTGGCTAGGGACTGATGGAGGTGAATAATGTGTGTGTAGCTGACACTGTAGCGTTGTATAGAAGGGAAATGCAGGAGCTCCTAGCTGATCTTTTTTTATTTTTCTTTCGCTTTGGAAAGTAATAAATTAGTGTAGCACCCGGTTTTAAGAACAAAACCAGATACACACCATATGTGAGTTCAAGAAGTCAAATCTTACATATAGCTACAAATAAGGGTAATATCAAAAGACAATGCTTAAATACATAGCGTTAGTATAAAGATTATAACCTCAGAGTATAGACAGCGGAAACTTCGATCTTCAGGCGAAGACTTCAATCCACAGGGACTTCAGGCGAAGACTCCAATCCACAGGGACAACTGACTGGTTGATCACAAGCTTAATTCTTTCAAACTCTAACAATCTGGTATTTATTCGGGATTTTTATCCAAATAATTAAAAAATAAAACAAGCATAAGTACATGTCGTACTCAACAAATATAACATGAGGTTCATAAGGTTCAAAAGGCTGACATTGGTTTAACCGCGATTAGCTTTTAATTATCACAATTTTAGCAATTGAGTAGCGACAAGTTTATCCACAAGCCCATAAACACATGATCAGGTAAACATGAATAATGAACAGCATAAACAGTAATCATTAGTGAGCATCTTTATTACCAGTATCATCAGTGTTCATCATCTATTCCGTAAGGGTTCCAAGACCGCTCGTGACCGTGAGCACGGCTGATATACCAGTTTTACACTCTGCAGATGTTGTATATTTTCACTGTGAGTCGTGATTTACCCTTTCGCCTGAGGTAATCAGCCTCTTGACCCACTACCAAGGAAGGTCGGCAGGGTTCACTATGAAGCCTTTTAAAGGTTCGTCTAACAAGTTAGGGCCATTAGATTCACTCGGCAAACAGATGTATGAACCTCCTATCGAATGACACAATTCCATCACGGCTATACACATAAAAGTAGAGGCTGTCCTATATCCGATTCGTCAAGCCATTCTTACGCCAATAAAGATAACCACTAACAAGCTAGAAAATATCCTCACACTGAGCTAAAGCTAGAGCCATGTAGACCTCACAGTTGTACTGTAAGTCCTTGATGATCACTTACAGATAAGTCTTTAGAGAGAGAAATCTAGAGCACCATAAAAATAGCCCAATGCTCTAGCCCCCTTGTTCCATGTTGCTAAAAAGCATCTTTTAATGTTTATTGCATAGACCATTAGTCAAGTTACAAGATCATGGTTTTTAATTGAGCACTAGCATCATACTACCCAATACAATATCCCATAAATAACAAGGCACAAGGTAACAAAACACTAGAAAATTCTTAGTGGTAGTCAAGGTAGACACATGCAGTATGAATTAAATGATTAAAGGTGAATAGGTAACAAGGATGGTCCCATGCTATACTGCCTTAACTTGCTTTTCTCCCAAAGCAATATGCTCAAAAGCCTTTAGTATTTAACTTTCAATCTTCTGCTTTCAATGCTCAGCTTCTAGCCTTCAGAGAACAGCTTCTTAATCACCACGTAAACCTCACCGATTGACTGAACTATATATCACCACACATACATCCATACATGGCATACAAACAAGAATATATAAGAACAGTACACCAACCAATAAAATAAGTAAAACGACGTATCGCTACGAACACACAACCGCAAAAGACACGCTATATGCAATTCAACGAAAAAGTGACTATCGAAGGATTTTCAGTGCAACGGAAAATAAAACCTATCTATTTAACTTATTTTAACGGTAGAAACACATGTAAATATTTTCATTAATAAACTTGATTTATTGTTTAAGAAAGAGCGTAGTATAAAACCTATATTGACTTTATATTCTGAAAATGATGCAAGTGATAGTATTAATACAATTAACTTTTTTTAACTGTCAAAACACATTTGAGTAACATGAGAACCACTAACGCCACTGCGTAGAACACGTCGATAACGAAACTACGGTACAAAAGAAACAACTACTGGAGTTCTATATTATAAAAGAAAAGAAAACAACTACAAGCTCGATTTATTGTAATTAAACAAAACCATTGAAGAGTTATTAATTCAGATTAGACATATTAAATTTTAATACAAAAGCTGAGTTAAAACAAGTCAAGTTTTATTTTTAAATATTATCGTATAGTTTTAAACAAGTTAGATTTTAACTTTACAAAATAAAGTAACATGTCAGATCATTTATTCGAATTATACATGGTGCGTGTTTACACTAACCAAATTATTATTTACAAACATATTTATGTTGCTATTAATCAAGTTAACAGTGGCGCACAAAAAGATGATTGTTAATCTCCATGTTGTTTTTAATTTGGAAAGCAATGTGAACAGAGATTAGTCAAAATTAATATTTAAACTAAAAATTTAGAAAACATGAAGCGTGTTAAACTTCATTGTTATACAGTAGACTACATCGATTCCAACGTGACACGGAAATAATAGATTAACGGCAATGATGAACATATATACTACAGAGACTGAGTGGCAGCCTGAGCAGCTCCACGACCGTATATGAACGGTATAATTTCTTGACTGAGGAATAAATAGAGAATGATGATTTATAACATATGAATGACAAGGCATGACATCAGTGGCGGAGCCAGAACCAAAACATAGGGGGGGCCAATTTGCCAATTAAATCCATAAGTACATAGGTAGTAGAGAAATTTGTCTTACTAGTTACTACTTATAATCAGGCTACAGTAAACAAAATACAGTTGACTGTGGTCTATCACTCAATCAACCACTTATAGTTTATATATCCTATCGATTTTAGTCTAGAAAAAAAAAGGACAATCAATAAGAAATCAAACATACTGCATACATGTATGGCTGTAAGCCTGTACGTAGAGCAGCAAAGGGCAGATGCAGAGGAGTAGAAGACTGCTATGTGGGAGACGGAGCTGACGCTAGCTGCTGGTTGACGGCCGGCCGTCCAGGCCTCGCCGGTCACTGGCTGAGGCACAGACTCGGCGACTCGACGCTCGCGGACGCAGCCGGATATGACGGTCTCGCAGAGAATTGGGGCTTACGGGTTCCGAGCGTTGGGTTCTGCTGCCTACTGATTTGCTGTGCTGGACAATTGGGGCTGGATATTATATGGACTTCTTTAGAAATTCACAGAGGCAAGGGGGGGCCAGAGCCCACTATGGCCCCAACGTGGCTCCGCCACTGCATGACATCAACACAATATTTGATCACTAAAATAATGGACAATGAGGTGATGCTGACCTTTTATTAATCGGCCATCAGGAGTTTGCTAGTGATGTAAGCAACAACGTTGGTGCTGGTCCTGAGCAACAACGACTGGCAAGATTACAGCACAGATATAGCTCGGTTCGCAGGTGAGTGAGTCAAGACTTGTGGACTGGATCTTCCAGCGGCGCTGGAGATGAGCTTCACGTGGACAGAGAACACTCCAACGGTAGATCGTCGGCGGCATGGAGCTAGGACGCGATAGCTGAGGGACACAGGTGAAATGTCCTAATATGGCTAGAGGGGGTGAATAGCATATTTAAAAACTATAAATTAACTAGAGCAATTTGATTAGTATGACAAATAGCGAAATACAAACTTGCTCTAGCTCTACAAGGGTTGCAAGCCACCTATCCAACAATTCTAGTTGCAATAATTACTAGGCACACAACTTGCAATGTTACTACTCACTAAGAGCTCTCAATCTTGCTACTCTAAAGAGCTCCACTAGATGAACTTAAAATAACAAAGCAAGCTCTCAATTCTAATTACAGTAAAGAGCTTGTCACAACTAGTTTGCAAGAATATAAATGAGTGAGTAGGGTGATTATATCGTCGTGTAGAGGAGTAAACCAATCACAAGATGAATATTAAATCAATCATCGGGAGAATACCAAAGGGCAAGAGACAACCAATTTTTCCTCCCGAGGTTCATGTGCTTGCCGGCACGCTAGTCCCCGTTGTGTCGACCAACACTTGGTGGTTCGACGGCTAAGAGGTGTTGCACGAACCTCGTCCACATAATTGAACACCACAAGAACCTACCCACAAGTGAGGTAACTCAATGACACGAGCAATCCACTAGAGTTACCTTTCGGCTCTTCGTCGGGGAAGGCACAAGACCCCTCACAATCACCACGATCGGAGCCGGAGACAATCACCAACCTCCGCTCAACGATCCTCGCTACTCCAAGCCGTCTAGGTGGCGGCAACCACCAAGAGTAACAAGTGAATCCTGCAGCGAAACACGAATGTCAAGTGCCACTAGATGCAATCACTCAAGCAATGCACTTGGATTCTCTCCTAATCTCACAATGATGATGAAACAATGGTGGAGATGAATGTGAGGGCTTTGGCTAAGCTCACAAGGTTGCTATGTCAATGCAAATGGCCAAGAGAGTGAGCTTGAGCCGGCCATGGGGCTTAAATAAAAGCTTCCACGAAATAGAGCCGTTGTACCCCTTTACTGGACACAACTCGGGGTGACCGGACGCTCCGGTCAGTTCGACCGGACGCAGAACCCCAGCGTCCGGTCGCCCGATGCTTGCCACGTGTCATCGGCTTCAAACGCCGATCGCCTGATCTCAACGATCAAGTGATGACCGGACACACTGCTGCAAAGTGACCGGACGCTGGACCCCCAGCGTCCGGTCGTTTTCAGTAAGCATCCATTCACGGAAATCCACGACCAGACACGTCCGGTCATGCTTGACCGGACTCACCTGACGTCCGATCACTCAACGTTTCCTCTGTGCGCCTCATGTCAGCATACATCAGTACTGACCGGACGCACCTAGCCAGCGTCCGGTCACTCTTCATGCCAGCGTCCGGTCACAAGATCAAGATCGGACTCTGAACCCAGCGTCCGGTCACTGCGCCACCAGCGTCCGGTCACTTTGTGAACCCCTGTCTTTTCTGTATAGGGCGCCGGTGGCACCGTCGGACTGTCCGCACTCTATGGGCGGACACTCCACCGGTGAAGTATCTAACCCTTGCTCAAATATACCGACCACCAAGTGTATCACCTTGTGCACATATGTTAGCATATTTTCACAAATACTTTTAAGGGTGTTAGCACTCCACTAGATCCTAAATGCATATGCAATGAGTTAGAGCATCTAGTGGCGCTTTGATAACCGCATTTCAATACGAGTTTCACCTCTCTTAATAGTACGTCTATCTAACCTAAATGTGATCACACTCGCTAAGTGTCTTGATCACCGAAATAAAATGGCTCCTACTATTTATACCTTTACCTTGAGCCTTTTGTTTTTCTCTTTCTTCTTTTCAAGTTCAAGCATTTGATCATCACCATGCCATCACCATTGTCATGATCTTCGCTATTGCTTCATCACTTGGAGTAGTGCTACCTATCTCATAATCACTTTGATAAACTAGGTTAGCGCTTAGGGTTTTATCAATTAACCAAAACCAAACTAGAGCTTTCAACAGGGGACGTCGCTGCATAAGAGTTGGTCGGAAAACCGAAGAAAGCCTCGTCGTCCATGGAGTTCCTCCCGAGAAAATTGACTAGAAAAAAAAGAAAAACAAAGAGGAAACGGTCATATGACTACGGATTGCTACAAACAAGGATACTAAGATGTAGAGAACGAGGAGATGTACCTTGTGATTGTTGATCAGCAAATAGCAGATTGCAGGGGACAAAGACTCGATCGGATGCAGCCACGTTGGAGATCGGCAGGAACATGGCAGGCGGCCTTACTTGTTGTCGAGGAGAGGATGACTGGGCTGGGCAGCGCGGTGGCGACGACGGCGATGGCAAGAAAAAGAGGAGAAAAATCTAATTTACTATATGAGGGATTTCCCAAACTAGGGGCTCCCCTTATGGTAGTTTTGGTGTGCTTTGCCTAAGGGGTTGGTAGATATATATAGGAAGAAAAACTCCCCACATCCACGTCAACTAGCGATATGGTACTAATTGACGTTGCACCACCCGCCTGTACTAATGGGCCTAAATAAACATTAAAGCCCATTAGTAAATAAATGCATGGACCTTTGAGATTTACTAGGATTATTGCACATGGACTTTGAGCGTTGGAAAAAAATAAGAGATTTATTATTTTTGGAATTAATTAATTTCGTAAATAAAATAATTGTAGAAAAATCCAGAATTGATATTTAAGCCACAAAAAATACTCCGAGACCTCCGAAAATTAGGAAAAAAATCCCGGAGACACTTTGGAACATGATGAACCCAAATAAAGTATTTGGAGCTCATAAAAATA